>NC_060211.1:44812500-45119166 GCF_021130785.1 Homalodisca vitripennis | reverse complement strand
TGTGGATTTGCATTAAATAAATATAGAGTGGACCTGTATAGCCTCGGATTAGTGTTAATAATTAATAGCGCGGTAAAATACAAGATTAATTTCGTAACACAAACCATGAAATATGCTAAAAAAGCGTGCTTTGGTTTAAATAAGTAGTAAAATATTTTTTAAATTTTGTATAGAAGTCATTTGATTCTTCACATTTTACAAATGGGGGTGGGGGGGGGGGGGGGTGGGGGGGGGGGGGGGTGGGGGGGGGGGGGGGTGGGGGGGGGGGGGGGTGGGGGGGGGGGGGGGTGGGGGGGGGGGGGGCATTTTAAACTTTTTTTTTAATGCACGGAAATCCTAGTTTGTATTTAACATCTCCAAAACTTATATTTCTACTTATAATTAACTACAAGTTGTTAAAATCATGGAGTCAGTTAAGAAAGGGGTTGGAAGGTAGTAATACTATTACAAGCTATTACCAGGATTTGGACTATAAGAAAGAATATTCATTGCCCAAGATACTATATCGGTCGAGACCAGACACAAAGACATTACTGGGGCTGCTCTATGTCTGTTGCATCTCATTGCACAAGTACACAATTAAAGTAAAATAAATAAAACTAGAGGTGTTAAGTAAATTTCCTATTTCAAGAGAGAACGTGATGCCTTAACCTAAACTAATACAAAAAAGGTTATCTTTTTCACAAATTGAATTGTTTATTATCAGAAGCGTTATACCACTTCTAGTGTGAGGATATTCATGGATGTTTTACCGTGCCACTACTTGAAATCAAAGTGGTTGTGCGTGTGAAATAAAACAATTAAACCTGCAGCGTCGCTTAAGAGACGCAAAAAGAAAATTAACTCTAGTCCATACTGGAAGAGCTGATTCCAGAACACAGTGTAGAGCCATTTGGGATCTACTACCCTCCAAGATGCTCGTATTTTGAATTAATGAAGAATACATATCAGTAATAACAAACAACCGATTAAAATATTTGAAATTTCTAAGAACTTTTTAAACATTTTTCTGAAGAAGGACGGCAGCCAAGAGTGTTTTGCAATACAATAAAAATCTAGAAATTTCTAAATATGACTATTGACCACATGTCTAGATATACATGGTGTGAGGGTATCAGGCTACCGTTATCATTCACCAAATTAGACGCTTCTTAATAACGAATGGTGTTCTTATAATAATTATAATGATTACTTGTTAGTTTTATCAAAACAAAAATCAATAAAAATGTTTTATCTATTTATCTTGCTATTTTTATATTAAATTAAGTTTCTTATCAGTGTTAAATAATAAAATTTTAAGCACTGAGTTATCATAACTTTATATTTTGTGTTTGCAATACGTGTGTTAATATATCACGTACTAAAATCTCTTAATTGTGCACTTTCAATTATAATTGAGTATGCTTAACATTATTATGCTACTTCCTCGTTTCCATAACGCTAATGTAAAGGTTTTTGCTAACGCTCAGCCCAATCTTCTAGAGTATTAAAGTCCAGATATCGTACGGATGGACAGACAGACAAACAGATAGACAGAAATGAATAACTATCCAACCCCTCGAATGATAAGCTTCGCTAACCCTCAGCCAATGAATCTTAAAATTCAATAACCTGTGTGTAGTAAAGTTTTTCATAATTTAATACTAGGCTGTGTAGCCAACATGTTAAAATAACAAAGAATTCCGATCCGAAAATATCTTAACAAAGATTTAACACGTAAGTTTTGTTAGAAAGCATTATTGGAAACTGATGTACAAGAACTCATTTGACTGTACAAAGAGGACTGCGGGCGAGCTCGGGCTGGCTTGAGGCCAAACTACAAAGCCTACGGCGTGTTTCAATAAGGATTTGACAGCCGTATCAAAGTATATCCTGTCTTTACGGTTTTTACTTAGAAATAAATGTTCCTATGCCTTCTTAAACAAAATACTGTATAAATCTGCATTACACAGAAATAAAACTTTTTTAGTTACAGTTGGACTGATTAATCAAATACTAAATTCAAATATCCCAAATATTACCTCAAAATTTAGTTATACTCGTAAAGGACACCTTAAAATCAGTAAAGCGAAACATAAAAACAAACCTGAAGACACTGGAACAGTCATTGAGCTACGCATCGGTTGCACATTACAGTTACGGTTGAGTTGCAGCTAACCGTTCAACAACATTTCACTGTGTTACCGTATGTAAACAGTAACTTCTAATCGAACATTAACATTTCCCAATATAATTACTGAATCCATAACAGTTCTTGCCATTTTGTCAAGGTACAAGATATTATAGTTTTCTTTATAATAATATAGACTGTTTGGGTAGTGGGAACCGGAAATGAACCCGGATCAGATGTATCACAAGGGATGATTGGGGAGGAAATATGTAATGTAGGTTAGTTTGTGTGTAGTGGTCATCCAGTACAAAGCGTCGCCTTACTATTTTACAAATGTCGTTGATATAAATTGCAGTATACTAATATTATGTGCACGTTAGCAATTTGTTGTAGTTCATTAAAAAAAACAAAAACTAGAAATGTGCTGTATTTTGATAAATTTTGTAAACAACGAAGTATGTATTATCAATTTGATCTATTGTTCATCAGACTTATACAAATATACTCTAAGTTTATATACTAATACACACTATTTATACATTTTTCCTAAATTTTAAATTAAAAATATAAGTATAGGAGAAAATTTTGCAGAAGACATTCTTGAAAAAATTTTAAAACAACTAAAAAGACTTACTTGGCTGTGCAGGCCGCGTCACGTAGCTTCAGGTCTTGGGCAGTCAATTCACGCATGACAGCTCACTTTCGACGGTTATTTTTAAACAGACTACACAGTTAAAAAAAATAATAATACAACCTTTTTCACGAAAATCTATAGTTGCAAAGCAATACCTTGCTTCAAAAAAGAACACTTTCTCATATAGAACTTTTTGATGTCTTGTACTTAAAAGACGTTTTATTACAAATTCTTGGAGCTTAGACTTATAAAAAATTATAAAAAAGCAAATTAGATTTTCAAAAATTCAAATCAGCATTCCAAAATACTTCTGTATTAGAGTAGGAAATATTATGAGTTTATTATATATTTACCGCAGTGGTAAATAATTTAAATCGCTTCAATGTTTCACCAGTAAGGGAACATTGCTCGTATTCAGCCTCTATAATAACTCTTATATGAGAATGTCCCACCTATTTATTCTGTCGTCTATGGTTCATTTCATGAATTTATTAATGTTTTTATTTTTTTCTACTATTTGATTTTATTATTTTTTATCGCTATTTATACAGTTTATTATCTAAAATTATTCTTTTATACTTCATAATTTTTTCATAGATTTTAATACAACCAGATACTTAAAAATCATGTCACATATTTGTGTACCATAATAACACAATTTATGTTTTAACAAATAATAAACTTCGTTTTTTATTATGAATACTGAAATTGAATGAGATAGAACGATTGATTCCTATTGCAGTAACTTTTTTTATTTTGTACTGAATTCATAGTTTCTTTTGGATTTTTTGCATAAGAGCTGAAGTTTCCAAGATTATGCAGATAATATGCACACATTTCTTTCTCGGTAACTAAACTAATTATCATAACTCAGGAACAATTCCGTGATTCTCATTCTGTTACTCAAAAGTGATATTGTACTGTATATTTTTATATGGTTCATTACTTCCGGTATACGTGTAGTGGTATCCGTTAGAAACATTTGCCTGTCTCAACCATACAGCCAAATTCCCGTGATCTGTGTCCGTAAGTAATATTTTTGAGCTATATAATATTTAATAAGCCGAGACCTAATTTTAAATATTAATATTACTTTATTTTACACTACATTATAAAAGTAATTGATTATTTGGAATTTTGAAGTGCTTAGGAATACAGGTTTGTGATTTATGGCTTTTTAAATATCATTACAATGTAACAATAACATTTTCAGCTCTGAAAGCTGAGATTTATTTACTGGTGTAGACCCTCTGTATTTCGTTATTGTATTATATAAATACGATGTAATACCGTAGTTTATTTTCACATTTTCAATCTTAAATATGTATTCAGACAATATGAATTCACTAAAAAGTGTTCTACTCCAATACCTATATAAGTAATGGCGCTTAATCCTAACCAACAGTAGAACTCAGGAATGCAATGGGACAATCCTGACTTAATGAAAGTGGATAAAGGAATATGCTACTACGAAATTACCAAATATACTTTACATCAATGTGTAAAAGTTTAATTGTGACTGTATTATTAATTCGTCGTTTAATGCACTAAAAGTGAATGCTAAAATGGATGCGTATTATTACCATTTTTTAAATGTGATATCTCACATGATACTACCAACACGAAAGTAAGGAAGTAAAATTATACAAAGTTTAACATTATGTACATAAGGTAGGTTTAAAGGTTGTTTTTTTCAAATATAGACACAAATTATACAGCCACAAATTCTTGTCACAGTTCAAGATATTGTTTTTGAAAATATAATACAACCAAAGGAAAAACAGAGACGAAATAGTTTTCAGATTTATGGTTTTCATTCAAATCACTATAGCTTTTCTGTTGATAACTGCTATATTAATTACTTCCAGTGTCACTAAAGTTACTACTAAACAATACTATATTAAGGTGCAATAAAAAAAATATTTTTATGAAATTTTAAAGTTTATATAATACAATTTAAGATTACAAGGATTAAATTTAAACAAAATGTCGTTCTGTTTGAAACCTTGTAATGAAAACAAATATCGTGAGCCACGAAGAGTTAGCAGTGTTATAAAGGGTTTAGGGTACTCATCGAGACACTGAGAAATATTTTTGCCTTTGAACATTTAAGTACAACCTTAATTGTGTTACGGTAACATATATTATACTTGTCAGAGCAGAAAAACTAATAACTAACATGTGGTTCAAAAATTTGTTATAAGTGTAATTAAATCCCCATAAACTAATCGCTGTTGTTTTAATATAACACTGCAAGTTGCACTTGGAATCAAACTTATAGTAGATGAGGTTTTAGAAAGCTGTACAAAGATTTGCATCCAATGTTATTAGATCTAAAGGATCGTACACGAGACTTGCGTCAATACCGGTTCTGATG
Source organism: Homalodisca vitripennis (assembly GCF_021130785.1). Lineage (NCBI taxonomy): Eukaryota > Metazoa > Arthropoda > Insecta > Hemiptera > Cicadellidae > Homalodisca > Homalodisca vitripennis. The sequence continues at coordinate 45,114,045 of NC_060211.1, read as the reverse complement.
CGAGTCTCATTCTACTGGTGATTCCGTATTCAGCAGACGTTACTTCCTCCGCGATGCCCAGTTTCCTTAGCTTCCGTAGCGCTCGTTTGTTGACCGACACTTCAACTGAAGTTCTGTATTAATCTGGAATATAAAATAAAACTTTCTCTATCACTACACTAAATAAACAATGGCAATGATCATGTTCCATTCAAGGCATTTAATATATTTTCAAATTATTTATAGGGCACAGCGATATTACTTGTATTACTTAAGTATTACTAGATTTTTACTAATCACAACACTTAGTACAAATATTGCATATTTAAGTATTGCGTTTCCTATAAACTATTTAATTATGAAAGTATAATGCAAATACGATGATTTTTAACTAGGTTAGTTTTAAAAAAATTCTAAGAAGTAAGACTTATTTGGAATACAAAACACTTAATGACCGAGGTTTCCATACTGACACAATGTGATTTTGATGCCGACCCTTGTCGTATTACCGGGGCTTTGTCACTGTCGTCACTGTAGCTTTATCTTTGGTATATCAGCTAATGCGTTTTAAGTTACTTTTTGACTTTTCATGGCATGTTGTGCGTGCGTGCGTGTGTGTTTGTGCTTTTTAGAGCAACAGCCAGTGTTTACAATATTAGTAGGAAAACGTTTTAATACGATAAACATGACGGCTTAAAAATGTTTTGTTTAAAAGATATATTGTTATATGAAAACATTTTTATTTAAATTATTTATAAAATATTACATTATTTTTAGGTATAAGAGATGATAAAGAAATATATTTTTTTATAAATTAAATCAAACTTAAATGGACTTAAATTGAAATTAAATCATGAACTTCATTTCAATAAATCCAATTACAATTGAAAAATTACTTTTAAAACAAATTTTTAAGAATTATAACACTTTTCTTTAATTATTTTTAATTCAATTTATCTATGAACAAGACTTAATATCTAATTTTTTTATGGTTTGTAACATATTTAACATTAATCTTATAAACATGAGAACGAATAGCTAGCCACATTATTAATACAAAAGGGTGCCGGGCAACTGACAGAATACCTATAAAAATAGAAATTTTCTTCAGAATAGTACAGTTTAATAATTATTAAACTAAATAAAATACTCGGATAGTGTAAGTGATTTAATAACTACATAAAATGACTGTTACAAACATGCAAAGCTAGCTATTTCTTGCCTGTGGACATTATGTGTATATATTATTTACATAAATGATAATTATACGCTAATATGTCAATAGTAAATATGAGATTATATATAGTCCACTGGGTAATACAGCTACTGCATTGTGCTCTATGTATAGACAACATATTTCATAGTCATAACACCATTGTTACTCGTATTGCAAATAATTAGGTTTGGAAGTTATTCGGTAATATGTATGAATACGTGGTGGTGAATGGTCTAGGTAATATAGCACTTGTCTTAGCGCTACACTATATGTACACATATTACTAATGTCATATTACCAAATACAATTTTCATCATTTTCAACGGCAGTAACAATGGTGTGATTGCTAGAATATTGCCGTATCACTATAAGTTCCACCATTTTATTTATTTAACACTGATATGAGCTATCGCCAGCTTAATGGCATTGGCCTATAATACATGAATAAGGTGTTAAATTTCACACATACTATAATGTGTGCGGTAGATGTACGCTACACCACGAGCTACGTAAAAGGCTTCGCTGAGGTTATATGCAATGTTTAAAGTCAAATAAACGAATTATTCTCTACATATGAATGAACTTTCAAACAAAATATAAAGTTTACATATGACATCATGTGAATAATAGGCTATATATGTAGCTGTATCACGTGTTAAGATTGTACTCATATGAATTACAAAATGATTTACTCTACAATATTTTTGTTGCCATTATGCACAAGACCAATGTAAAAATTTTCACTAACACCGCTAATTCCCATGCAAAATCGATGCTGCTTGTTTATAAATGGAGCTTCTTACAAAGTGACAAGTTTAAAGGTAAATTTGTACTGTTAATATCGCGTAGAACGATTAAAAGATAGTAGAAGACACAAATTAACTTGTTCCAGCCCCTCAAGGGGTAGGCTTTGCAATCGCTCAGTCAACTATGGGTCTTTAATGAGTTATGTTCCGATACCACTTGAACGATAAATTGAAGAGTGAAGATCATCGTATGAAGTGGAATGAAACTAATATAATACACAGTTTGATCATTTTTAAACGTAAACTAATTGAGACTTTGTACTTTAAGTTATCAAATCAATCACCAAGTCCACCGGTCTAATGGAGTTAGACACATATTGCTACCAATAAAAAATGTAACCTTAAAACCTTTAAAATTGTGAGAGTTAACTATTTTAACCAATAAAATTTAAGCATATGCTATCTGACTCTAAGATCAATAATAAAACGTAAGACCGCAGACACCTCTAATTTACCCCCCCCACCTCCGACCACTGCCATTATGTTTTAGTGTTTTAGTAGATATGCCACAGGTGCTGATATTTTTACCCCGGTCTCTCACCTTCTTAAGTGGGTGTAGGATGAGTGTATAGAGTAAGTTGGATTTTTTTCTGGATTGGAATGGTTTATCTTCTTGCTGACCGCTCTGTAATTCCGGCATATATTTTGTTATTTTTGTGGTAGTACTTGTTCTGTTTTCAGCATTTGCTAAGTTCTTACTTTAACCAGTTTTTTATTTTTATAAGGGAGGGCTTGCATATTCCTTAGCCGTTTTTAAATTGTAGAATAAGAAAATAATTGAAATTTAGTATTTTGAAATAAAAAACATCCGATGCCCTACCTTTCTTCCTAGATTTATTGCGTCTTAATAACGAGACAGCTTACATGTAAGAAATTCTTCATTTTGAAAGTTTGGAATCCTAGGTGTGAAAGTTTGCAATCAATCATCTACAAAAAAGTAAGTTTTCTTCAGTTATTAGATTATCAAAATTAAGCAAATGTATCATTTATAATATTTGCTACTACGTATATTATACCAAAATTTTAAAATTAAAGTACATATTGGAAACAATAAGAAAATTTTTTTTAGTGTGGTGATGTCAACATTAGTTTTCAGAATAAAAGTGTTAGTGACTTTATTTTTTTCGATGTAGTACGATACTTATGTATTTCTTATTCGTTCTATAACAATGCAATTACACAAATTATAATTGTTGTGCGCAGTAGTTGAACACGGTTAAACGTGAACATTACGCTATGTTATTTTTAAAATCATGAATGTATGAAATCGAGCAGTAAAATATAGAACTGGACTTTAGCACAAAAACTTTAAAATATACACACACACACACACACACACACACACACACACACACACACACACACACACACACACACACACACACACACACACACACACACACACACACACATATATATATTATATATATATATATATATATATATATATATATATATATAAATATATATAATTTTAACAACCCGCATTACTGCGTAAAGATGTGACAGAGTATTTGATAGTATCATTAACCAACTCAATCTGTGTCAGTCAATTACTTTAATAAACTATTTCTATTACAGTAGATCTGGATTATGATAATTTACATTTCCCAACTAATACGTTTGTTAAATGCAAAACATTCATTAGGCTATGTAAGGCAATGGATAGAGACAGGAAAGCAGAAAAAAAGTAATTTCTCTTTAGAATATAACATCTAAAATACCTAAACAGACAAAGCAGTTACATGACGGGGGTGATAGCTAGGTAAGAAGGGGCTGTAAACGGACATTGCCTGATCGTGCCTCGGCATAATCCGCACCTGATATAACAGCTAGGTGGCTGAAATTGCAAAAAGTCCTGGGAGGGAGGACAGTAACAATTAACTGCTCTGTTATAAGCTGCTCTGGTTTAGTGTTATCTTTGCATAATCTCACTAAGGTTGGTTTAGCCTAATTTCATCCAGTAATCTATATATTTCATTCCATGGATTCAAGTGATATGAATATAGTATCGGACTATTAATTATTAATTGCTTTTTAATTGTTATTATTAAATATTAATTGTGTTAAAGTGTTATTTATAAATGGTTATTAATTTTGGTTGAATGTTTAGTATTCACTTACATTTTTTGCCTAATGTTTAATGATTTAATATTACATTTTATTTATCTCATGTTTCAAAACAAATAACTATATTTCAAGATTAGTTTATTCTATTCAACAGAAGACTATTCTAAATAAATTGTACGTGATAATGTTAAAGATTAAGTTTGTATTGGTTTCCTATATAGTAATTACTAAATTTAAAACTATCACTAACCAATACATAAAACCTTTTATTACACGAGGCCTTTCACAGCAAAGTGAATTGTTACAATTAGACATATGCTGTTCTATAATATACTATTCTTGAGTGATGTATTTAGTTTATATAATAAAAATATTATAAATAAATAGGAATTGCTAAATATGTTACTAAGCACTAATCTCGAGAACGGCTAAACCATTTCGGCGAATCCTTTTTGTAACATCCCTTGAAGTCCACGGTAGATTTTTTATGAATAGGAAAGCAGAAACATTTTTGGAATATTTCATAGTTTTAGGGAATCAATAAAAATATTTCTGTCAGGTAATTCAGAGTTAACTATTACTAAACGGTTTTTGACACTTTTGTCAAAGATGCATTTGTTTATACTTCAGTTTTAAAGAATAATTAGTATATACATAGTGGTTGATAAGTTGTTATTGACAAACTTAAACCATGTAATTATAAATAATATTTCAACTTTATTTAAAAAACCACCTCACTGAACAATGCTGTGAACGTTTTCATATAAGGGCATTCAAAATAACTTGCTCCCTTGAGATTGTGTATGGCATTTTAGTGTGCCTTAAAGAAAAACAAGAAAACAGACAAAAACATGCCTCATCCAGCCATTATTTCCTAGACTACGTCCCGCATATAACAACAAGACATCCATCACGCACTACCTATCATAAACGATTACTTTATAATGTTGACTAGGCTTAGTTTACAGGATTTTTCACTATTCCACATATACCGTAAGCAGAACACAAGCGATGAAAGCAGGTGCTTTTGTATCAAAGTAGTCTTTTTACGTATACATTATAATACTTATCGGGGTACAAATTCGAGATCCTTTATATCACAAGAAATAGTGCTTTTTAATATAAGGTTGTTTCCAAGGCCTACATATGCACCGAGAACTATATTTTATTGACCGAGGCAACAGTGCAAACTTATCTGTGAAACCATGAAAAATTAGACGAGAAGTGAATTTAAGCTGACACTTTAAGACCATTCGTTAATAAGAGGGAAGTAGATATAGGGCTTATCAGTCCGGAGGTAGATGCCTTTTGATAAAAGTAGGTTTTTCTGACCTGTGTGTATATATATATATATATATATATATATATATATATATATATATATATATATATATATACACACATATTATCTAGATCGAAGCACTGAGACAGTGGAACTGAACTGTGACGTTAGAAATGTAATTGATTATAATCAGAAATGAATGAATACCTACACAACTAAAAACAACACGAAGTAGTAAAAATTGTATTTAAATTTTGAATCTCTCTGACACGAAATCTTTTAGTTCAACCAGAAGTTTATTTTAAATACAAATATACAACATAAATTAGCGCCTCAACTGAATTATTGAATTTATAACTGCTTTAATTTATAAATATAAACCATTATCGAATCCACTTGAAGACACTCCCAAACATTTCTTTAAAATTGCTCTAGCCGTTTTGAACGAATTAGGTTACATACAAACTCACACAAACTTTGTATATTTAATTATCTGGATCAATAAATAAAGACAAATACATGTTTATTTTAGTACTTATGGAGCTATCATCAAGGTGATGTTAAACATCGAATGAAAGATTTAAAGAGGATATAAATAATTTCATAATTCTTTCAATTATTTAAAATTTTTTACAAGAAAACTCTCCTTGCTTCTTGGAACAAATAATGATTAAATATACAGTTTTATTAACAGAGATATTAGAACACATCAATACACAAAGCTTAGGAGAACGTCAGCTGCTCTAGGATCTGTGTTTAATTAGCGGATAAAGTAATGTAAATGTAAGCGGACTGTAATATTGTTGCGTAAAATCTGATAATTCATTCCAACAATTTCAATTGCTGTGCCGCCAGGTAGGTTTTCAGGAATACTAAAATTACCAAATAGACCATAAAATCTGATGAAACAACTCAATTGAATAGTCAATGTTAACTGTTGCTAATACAATTCGTGCAGACTTTATAAGTATGTTACTGTTAATTTTAATTATAAAGTGTTCCAACCAATTATACAAGTTAATTCTCAACAAGTTTTAGTTTTATTATTTTTTTTTAAGAAAAACTCGTTTTACTGATTTTAAATATTTCATAAAAATTATTGAATAAAAAGAAATACATTTTAAATTATATTAAGTATAATTTCCAACAAACAAATAGTTTCTCTACATGCATGTTCTAAAATATTAATTTTTCTTTCTGCCTGACTACTTTTTAGCGATATTTTCAGTTTTCCAGTAATTAAAGCTATAATCTTAAAATACCATGTCTTAGATCATTATAATGATCTGTACCTAAAAGGACGTATTATAACTATGGGATGCACGTAGTTAACTCTAACAATCGATATCCCGTAACAACCCACCTTGATATTCACATGTCTTGATGTACATTTCCCAGTACCAATCTGTTGTTGTGTAACTGTGTGATGTACTTAGTTCACGCTAACAACGCGAGATCCGGTAACAAACTACCTGGTGGGAACTACTAAGCACTCCTCTAGGAGTACTCCCCTTATTGAATCCTCAAAGTTATTTTAACTTCAGGTTAGAAATTTTGATTTATTTGGATAAAAAACATTCTTATAATTGGCAATGTTTTTGAATCATGTATATTAATTTTGATTATATATGTTTTTAAGCTTTATATTCTTTAGGCTGCCTCATTATGAAGTTCATACGATTTAAAATTATAATTAACTCTGTTTTTCTGGTAAAAGTTTCCTTTTTCTTTGTAAAAAGTGATTAAATAAGTTGGACATAACACTATTTGAACAAACGGGTTGGACAAAACACGTTTGTTTAAATTACTCAAGGACAACTCACGCTTTGATCGAACCATATCTTATAACCACGACAATGGATAAGGGGTCATAATAAAGGTAAAAACAGTATAGTTTGTTCAAAAAGTGTATTATTTACATTGATTTTAAGTTGCCTACAGTTGAAAATTAAGAAATACATTGATTAAAACTATTTAGCATTTAATTCAACCTTCAAGAAAACATTGTTTATATTCTTATGGCAACATCGTCTTCCAAACACTAACACAAAACTTCATCATTGTCATTGTCTTGATTATTTACTGCCTCAGTGTCATTGATGATTTTCTTGTACCATTCAAAGTATTCACCTGGTAAGGTCTCCCAGTCATGTACAAACATAATCTCTAAAAAGTTTTTGAACGTCCTTTTTCTTTTCACACTTGAAATTGGGTGGCCTAAAAGAATCTCTTCTACTGCGATATCCATTATCTTCTTGTCGTTTACTTGCTTTTTGTACAAAGTCACAGAGTTCTCTTCATCCATATCTTCAAAACGGTAGTTTTTTGTAGCTCTCACGCCAACTTTAATAACTTTCTTCTTTGTCACCAATTGTTTGTATTTATTTTTCACTTGACTTGTCACAGTTGCTCTCTTGGTTATGAAAATTCGTTTCATTACACTAATTGCTTCTAAGTTCTTGAAGTACGTTGACAAGGATTTTCGTATTCAAAGTTTGCAGTCAATTCCAAGTTGTTTGACCTGTCCAATTTGTTGATACAACTTAGTGTAATCTTCTTTCGATAAAATTGTGACATTCTTTCTTAGAATTTTCTCTACTCTGCCAAAATTCCGGTCCGCAGGTAAAAAGCTGTGTCCTTTGATGGGATAATATAATCTGAATTTCCTCTAAGGTTGTATTTACTGTGTGCATGTAAAACATAAGTGTGTGAAGTACTATGTTATTTTTATTTTGAGCACCGCACCCGTCACAAAATAAACGAAGTACAGTCTTACCGTTGAAAGTCCATTGTGTTAAGGTGATAAAAAAAGTGCTGATGAGACCTCTGTGCTTCCTTTTCCAGATAGGTCTTCCGTCCAAGTGTAAAAAATAGGGTCCTCTTCGTGGCCAAGTCAACTATATTACGAATGAATAAAAATTAAATTGCCTTAGATAAAATGCTTCCTGAATGCAAGTTTTTAGGCAGCGGCTGGATCTGTTGGAGATCAAAACATAATGAAATGGAGTTATCATCAGGTTCCCGTTTTAATGTAGTCGTAAAATGCCTTTGCTCTCCTCTTGTGGATGGTTTTTTTCGGCCATTAACATAGCTTTTTCTTGAGAATTTGGTGGCGCCTGTTTCAATTTTTCTTTTATTACTAGGCACTGGCTACAAACATCAGACGCTGGAGTTCTGAAACCTATGTTGAATTAATTTTTTAAAAATGTCTCTGAACATAGAAAAACTAACTTTTAAGCTACCTTCTGCATCAGAAAGCGTTGAGTGATATGAATATGTAGTTTTCTTATACTACACTGGCTGCTCAGATAAACCCTTTTTGATTTTGTTCTATTGTAATGACTTTCAGTTGCATGCAACCCTGATATAAATTCTCTAACCTTTTCTTTCTTTGCAATGCTTTTTCTACTTTTTCTATCTCTACCTCTATGTTCAGCGATTGCATCTCCAGAATTTACCTTATTAATTATACTTGCTAGCCTAGTTCGCCCAAATTTGGTAATGGATAAGAAGTTTTCCTTGCAGACTGGAATACATTTATTATTGATTACTGAAGGAATAAAGTACTGAACTGAGAATGCATGTTTTACCTGAACTTGGTAGCTCACTACGTTCCTTACGGGGCCTACGCCTCTTCACTGGCCTATGTTGTACTAAACTGGCTACAATATTGTCTTGTCTAATTTTATCTGGGATTTTGTACAGTTTATCCCTGAGAATTTTGACATCTCTTGGCCTAATTTGACAACACATCAAATGTGATGTGTTATGTTTGCAAGGAACAAACAACACTGATCCGGTTTGGAGTGAATACCTTTTTAAGCTTAGCTGCCTTAACCTTAGTTGTTACTATTTTTCTTTTTCTTGAATCGTTTGTTAATTAAGGAAACTGGCACTCCACCATCCAACTCACTAATTGAAAAACTCTTCGATCACTGAAACTACTGTTTATCCTTTTTAAAACACAAGCAAAAATGCCATCAGTTTTTACAGAACTCACTCATGTAACATAAACTCTACCACTGTGAAATCAACACAAATGGTCACATGACTCATTGAACCAATAAGAACACTTCGCTGACTGACTCCCATTGGTTGTTGGACAAAACATGATTTGATCCAAATGAGGGTGTGGACAAAACACAGTTTGATTAAATTCATGATTTTCCTACTTAAGTTACATGGGACAAAACATTTTTTGGTGCCTTTTGCTATGTATAGATTGATAGAATTCAGTGAGAGGAAAAAACCATGAGCATAACTCAATATCTAATTTTTGGTGACAAAACACGTTTTGATTTGTCACTCCTCAAATTTAATTAATTGATTGATTAGATCACCAAGAATAAAATTCCCTCACAGTATTATCATAGCAAAGGTGGCTTATTCATAGAACTTGTTATTTTCAATTTTTGAATGCAAACGTCAGATTATGCCAAAGGATTATAAGTTTTCCATAGATTTAATATAGTACGTTAAATATTTGTTAAAAAAACAACAACTAACTCAGTAATTCAAAGACCCATATTCACAAAATTTTAGATTACCTCATGATAAACAGTATGCCCTGCCACAGTAGGACATTGATTTATACAAACTGATTTATAAAATTTTGATAAACCTACATGTTTCAGCAATGAACATGGCTCTTTAAAAGTAAACCTGCACGATTGATATATTGCGATCATGTGTTTCTTTACTTTAACCAATGTTTTTTAATTTATAGATTAAAATCATAACAAAATTAATAGCACCTCTTATGTCAACACCGTGACAAGGCAAACCAATGCATTTAGTCTCGATATATTTAATGAACTAAATTGTGAATTTTTACTTGTTAGGTATTGAATTTGGTTTCCTTAGACATTGCGGGACGGTCTATTTACAATAGCTGATAGAACAATATGGAGAGATTGAGCATTAGTATTATTTTTTTTAATCCTTCCGTGACTAAAATCAGAAAAAAGCGAGCGCAGTAAATCTGTGATTATAGCGAGTGAAATCTCAAAGCAATACGTGAAACATTAACTGCAATTTTTGAGAAAAAAAATAGTCGTGGGGACATCGCATCCATTTCTCACTGATGAGGTATATGATACTGTTTAGATATATAAGTACTGGTATAATTCCTAGACTGGACCGAGGGAGTAGCATGATATAGCGAATATGAATTGGGAACTGTATCATGTGTCACCTTAACATATGGATGACAATTAATATTTATATATATATATATGCATTTATATGCATATATATATATATGCATAGAAAGTTTGAAATTTAATTAATTTTAATTTGATGTAAAAAACCTGAAATAGAAATTACTCTAAATTTTGCTTACTTTTTGGGCCTCTTAATCATGAACAATGCAAAATGGGTACCCGATGCGATATATAACTAATTAAATTTTAAAAATATCATAGGACCCTATCGTAAGACATCACAAGTGCTTTCACTACGAAAGCTATGAACTTCAATTTTGGAGTTCCTTGAAATTGCTTAAAAATAGTTAAGGTGTGGGAGCTTTTCAATAAAATACACGGATTGTTACGAAGAAAATGGGGATTATTATGTTACAATAATTTACTATAAACTTGACTTTCCGATATTCCCGGGTGTGTAATTTACGGTATGTTAAGATTAAGTTAATTTTTTAAGATATAAATTAAAGAGAAGTGCTATAAGATGTAACAATTATGGATTGAAATATTACTTTTCTCCTCTTTTTTTATAAGACCTGTCCAAATTTACATATAATTTAACTATGCATTATTTCTTAGTGAACATTTGCTTCTTTAATTTCATGTAAGGTTTATGAAAGAGATGTAATTATTTTTTATTTATATATAAATGCATACTATTATGTTTCTGTTCACTTAATCTAAAATATTCTTCGTTAGAATATTTCATGGTTTGTGTTGCATAATTAATCTTTTAGTTCACCGTGATATTAATTATTAACAATAGACCGAGGCTAGACAGACCCAATCTATATTTATTTAATGTAAATCCACGTTGTGTATTGTATTGGGTAATTGAGTAAATATTATGTCGTGTCGCAACAAGCCCGCTCTGTAGGGGTGTCCACGTTTCTGTTTGATAAAACCAAGAAAGGAAGGCCGTTTAGCAAATATTTACAGCCACAATTGGTAAAAGATAATATCGCGTGGCTAAATTACAGCTGAACTTAATAGGTTGTAGTTTGATAGAGCTATTAAAACCCTATAACATGAATTCTATACACTTAGTTTACATTTCTTAATAAATCCTATTCCAAGTCTCACTTTTATTTCATCGCAAGAATAAAGTTTGAAGTTTATTATAAGTTAATATTATCATAATATTATATATAATAGTGTGTTTAAACCGAATCTTTCATTAAGCGATATTCAATTAGGGAATCGCAAACATATAGTAATTTAAAATTTACAATTCGAAAAGTGAAATTTGTGAAGTGAGTGAAATGTAATGTTAGAAAACAGTTTTATTCATTGATTGCGCCCCGTTTATGTGAGCAGATGTTCCTCTTTCTTTACAAAAAAAATGGCCTAAGTAACTTTATCTGATAGGTTAGTTAGTTCTAAAGCTTACCTTACATGTACATTCTCTCACAATCAGAGTTGTCGTGTTTATATACATATAACACACACACACACACACACACACATACACATATATATATATATTATATATTATGTGTATGTATAAAACTATTTTATTAATTGAGACCAGGCCCAAAGTTGCCGCTGGAGATGCTCTCTGTCGGTTGGATTTCACTTTACCAGCATACAATTAAAGTTAGATATATGAAACTAATCCACTGCAAAAATATGTTTTCATCCAAGAGAGAGCGTCTATAGAACGGTTTTGAGGGTTACCATAAAATATGAAGCGTATTAATTCTTAATAAAAATTATTGGCGAAGGATGAACTTTGGCATAAAAATTATAATGACTTTAAAATAAAATATGACCTCCGTGTTGAAAGGATACACAGTCATTGAGCTGTGTAATTAAATGTGATATTCATAAAACTAATTGTAATAAAACCCAAATATGTAGTAATTTGCTTACGCTGGTCATGTGAACAATATATATATAATCTTGTATTAACAAAATTTTAACTTTCCTTTTACATATATTCTGGAATATCCAATATTCATTTTTATGTTAAATGGAAGCTAGCTGTTTCGTTGTGTTCGTACTTCACGCTTCGTGCATTGGAAATAGTAAATCCTCACTTACAATACGACGAAAGTAAGAGAACTGCACACCACGTGTCACTAATTTAATTATTAGGATATGAAAGAACAGATTAAAAAGAAATCAATACTTCCCAGGCAAATAAAAGAGAAACACGTCAGTCTACTACGTGAAAAGATCCAACGACCTTGAACCAAATTACATGCTTGGACATGCACTAAAATAGAATTAATGTTTTTCTACGTATAATTGAAATATAATAACATTTTTCTAGAACAAATCTACGGATGAAATCACTCTCAAGATATCATTTACGTTTTTCTTTATAAGTTTTTTCATTTCATTGTTTAAGTAATAAAACCCAGCAAACAAATCATCATGAAATTATGATATTGTATTTAATGGTATAATAATTTTCTTGTTCCTTTAATGGTTACCCAAACGAATAAATATCGTACTTTTCGCTAACGCTCAGCCAAATCATTTGTAACAACATATACCACCATGGAACTCAGTGTTCCTCATACGGAATAATTTTTATGCAAAATTGTTTAAGTACAGATCAGTTCGTTTTTGAGCCATCGTGGGGTCAGAGAGACAAACAGACAGACTGAAAGATGTTTGACCACCCCATCACTAAAAAAAACAATAGACGTCATTAACGCAGAAACAACTAATCTAGAATTCAAATACTAGTTTTTGTAAAGTTATTTTATATTGATTACTTAGCTTTGAGGTCAATACGTTTAAAGTACAAAGAATGTTGATAATAGATCATCGTAACAAAAGCTGTTCACAGACTTAAATGAAAGGTATTTTTCTAAAGCGATATTAGGAACTGATGTACAGGAACTCATTTGACAATGCAAAGAGTACTGCGGTTGCCTTGTGGCCATTCGACAAAGTCAACAGCATGTTTCAATACACATTTTACAGCCTTATAAAAGTTGACTTGTTTCTACGGTTAAAAAAAAACTGAGCGGTTGTTAAAAAGATGTTACTATGCATATTTTAATAAATAAAATAGTATATATTATATATCTATATTACATACAAAAAATTTGTATCTGTTAACTGGAGCTGAGATAACTAAACCAAAATATATCAAATCTAAGCTAACTATTTAGGTAAATTACATATGACTCGCCTTTTCCACATTTGTAATACATAATGTATAAATATTCTATTATCTTAAAATGGAATCAACCTTCATACATTTTGAAATATTATCATTGTTTTTACATGAAGGGTAAGTTGACTTCACTTGCTGGATGATGTATGCAAGGAAAAGCAGTGAACATCTACACAAACTGGAAAATCATTGAACAATTATTGAACTGACTACGCATCTGTTGATATATTGCAGTTGTGGTCGAGCCACAGCTAACCGTGCGTTCAACACCACTTCACCGTTTTATTGAACTGACTACGCATCTGTTGACACATTGCAGTTGTGGGCGAGCCACAGCTAACAGTGCGTTCAACACCACTTCACCGTTTTATTAAACTAACTACGCATCTGTTGACACATTACAGTTGTGGTCGAGCCACAGCTAACAGTGCGTTCAACACCACTTCACCGTTTTATAGAACTAACTACGCATCTGTTGACACATTGCAGTTGTGGGCGAGCCACAGCTAACAGTGCGTTCAACACCACTTCACCGTTTTATTAAACTAACTATGCATCTGTTGACACATTACAGTTGTGGTCGAGCCACAGCTAACAGTGCGTTCAACACCACTTCACCGTTTTATAGAACTAACTACGCATCTGTTGACATATTACAGTTGTAGTTGAACCACAGCTAACAGTGCGGTCAACACCACTTCACCGTTTTATTAAACTAACTACGCATCTGTTGACACATTACAGTTGTGGTCGAGCCACAGCTAACAGTGCGTTCAACACCACTTCACCGTTTTATTAAACTAACTGCGCATCTGTTGACACATTACAGTTGTGGTCGAGCTACAGCTAACCGTGCGTTCAACACCACTTCACCGTTTTATTGAACATTTAATTTGTAATTTAGCGTTAAATCCTCTGAATACTATCACAGAAACTCTAACAATTGTTGTAATTCTGCCATGATCAAAAGATTTTTAATAAGTGATAATAGACTGGGTAGAGGTAAGCCGCAAGGGAAGCCACGTTAGATCTTTTACAACTGAGGAGTGGGGAAGTAAATTGCATATATACGTTGCGTGTGTGCCAAAAAGCAATCCAATACAAAGTGCTAAATTTTATATTTCACAGAATATCACGGAAAGCTCTATTTTTTATTTAATTTAAACCGGAATCGTTTTACGGTAATGGGTATTAAACTGTGTTATCTTAAACCTTTCAGAAAATGTTAAGAACTAGAAAACTAATGAGATATGCCATTAAATTTGTTTGTATTTTTTTAATACTGTGTATAGTTTAATTTCCATAAACTTATAGCTATTGTTTTAACGTAACGCTGCATGTTAATCTTGACATCGCACTTAACGTACATGAATTCTTACAATAATAACTGCAATAAAACCTTTCCAGCCAAAGTTAATAGAACTAAATGATGGTTTACGAGACGCGCGTCAATATCGATTCTGACGCGATTCTCAGACTACTGGTGATTTTGTATTCAGCAGACGTTGCTTCCTCCGCGATGCCCAGTACCCTTAGTTTCCGTAGCACTCGTTTGTTGACCAACACTTCTACTGAAGTTCTCCTATAATCTCAAATATAAAATAAAATCTTCGTATATCACCAAACTAAGTAAACAAAGGCAATGAACATGTTCCATTGAAAGTATTTGATATAATTTCACGTTATGCAGTGGACATAGCGAAATATCTTTTCCTACATAAGCATTACTGTATTGTTAACAATTAGAACAGTTTAATAGGACAAATTGTATATTTAAGTATAATATGTTTCCCACAAACTATGTATGAAGGTATAGTCACTATTCGATGAATTTTAACTAGGTTAGTTTTACAAAATTCTAAGAAGTAAGACTTATTTGGAATACAAAACACTTAATGACCGAGGTTTCCATACTGACACAATGTGGTTTTGATGCCGACCCTTGTCGTATTACCGGGGCTTTGTTACTGTCGTCACTGTGGCTTTATCTTTGGTATATCAGCTAATGTGTTTTAAGCCACTCTTTGACTTTCCAAACCATATTTTGTGTGTGTGTGTGTGTGTGTGCGTGTGTGTAAATCAAAAGCCAGTGTTTTGGTACAGCAGGAGCTAAGAAAAATGTTTAGTTTACGAACTACTAATTTAAGAATTAATTTTACTGTTTATCACTTTAGAAGAACCAAATATTAATATTACGAACAGGAGTGGAAATAATAATTTATTTTAAATACATATTATCATATGAACAATTTTTATTGTATAGGGGTTGTATTTATACGACAACACAATTGTATGGATAGATTATATTCATAGATAGTTTTTATTATCTGTGAGAAATAACTATTTGTTCAATAACATTTCTTTTACTGGAAATGGCAATTAGTTGATACTTTAAATTAATGAATTTTTAATCAATAATTAAAAAATAAATGCTAAACATATTTTTATCAATTGTGAAACGTGTTATTTCACAATTTATTTTAAGGTAAATGTTGCCTAGAGTTAATGTCCTATATTATTTTTTCTTTTTAATAATTTACTATAAACAGTGATAAACAATTTATCACAGATTAAAATAAAGAGAACAATTAACCAATTTACTCTTGTTAAGGTGTACAAAATACCCATTACGCTAACAAGAAGTTAAAAATTTGTTTTTCTCAGGAAATTATAGCAGTTAAGTAGGCTACTTATCAAACTAAATAAGATTCTCAAACAGTCTTACTAATGGTAAGACAGTATTTAATAGCTAGTAAACAGTATTTAATAACTAGGTAAAGGTACTGTGTATTGATATTATAAGGCTAATCATATCTTTCCAGTGAAAAATATATACTTATGAATAAAAATGTGTATAGAATTCGAATGTATATCAGCTCTGGTTATCGGTTATTTGTTGTTGAATATACTGTATATATATATATATATATATATATATATATATATATATATATATATATATATATATATTGAGTTATCAGTTATTTGTTTCTTCCGGCATGTGCAAGAGTACCTATAAGGTGGACGTTTTCGCTTATGCACTGACGAATTTCGTTGAAACAAGTACCGTTAGATTTTTTAGGAAATTGCTCAAATAGTTGGAATCTAATACATCTTTGACAAAGAAACGGATTTTTTTATTTGACTTTAAATCTTTCCAACAGACGCCATTTTTTAATATTACGGATAATAATACAAATGTTTTGTCTCATATATATTAAAACCTATGTAGTAAATTAAGATTAATTAGTTAAAAAGTTCTAGTAATGAAATATAAAAAAAATATAAAATAGCTGTTAGCGGCTAAACAACAATTCTTTCAACCTATATTTACTGTATAAGAAATATTTTGCTTGAAATAATGAATACTATCAATCACAGAAGTGTTGGACACCCTTTTTGAACACCCTGTATATAATATACAGTATTAAATTTATATAATATATATATAAATTTAATACTGACATAAATACAATACATAAAATAGTTAAAAACAGTTTTATTGGAATTACAATTTGTTAATTCATCGATACATGTCACTGCATATTAGTACTGACATCTTACCATATAATTTACGTATCTAATCATGTGCAATACCAGTAACAATGTATTTTAACTACGTCATATGTTTGCAATATATACAGAGCTAGGCAGGTGCTACATTACCCTGTGGACTACAAGTCACCACACATTACTACTGGCATCTTACAGTTTAATTTACACATCTAATCATGTGCAATAACATCAACAATATATATTTTTATATATGTATTTATGGCTAAAATATCACAATATAACTAATACGGCTCCAACCCTTTAATTCTTAACATCTATAGTAGGTATCGCCAGATTTACGGCTTTTTTCCTTTAAAATAAAACTAAAGTATTACATACCGTACAAAATGTAATATACCAAGTACGTGTGGTAGAAGTCCGCCACAATACATGCCCGATATTTTAAACCTTTACACGATTAACTGTATCTTACTGCCACATTAAGGACATCTAGAAAAATTATTAAGTTATTCGGTAGCGCAGAATCCTTGTAGAGACAGTAATGTTACAATGATTACTTAAAAAATTATTTTTCTTTTAACGATGACATTAGGAAAAGTTATAAAATAAATAGTTATGAAATGAAACATTTATCATATTTTGTGCAAGGTTTTGAAATCCAAAATTTTTGCATTAAAGTGCATAATATAAAAACTAAATTTACACTAACATTTCTTTTGATTTAATATTTTACTATTAATTGGTAGTATCAGATTTACTGTATTTTTGAATCACTCTATATAAATTATTTAACATCTATTAGAATTCTACACTGGTAGTGAAAAACAGTTAAACGTAAGCATAACTATATGACTTTTACGAGTACGTGATTTTGCAGTGAAACATTACTACTAGGTTCAGTTTGTAAGGGTTCCTATTTTTTCACAAAATTCTAGTCTCAATAATAAAAATATAACAAATATAAAACGTAGAATCTGTAACAACCCGCTTTGCTTCGTAACGATATGATAATATATTTTATAAAACCTTTAATCTCTTCAATCTTTATTAGTGGAGTACTATATTACACCAGTTCTAATATAGTATTTCTGTACAATGATAACTTATTATTTTCTGACTAATACATTTGTACAAAATTTCACATTTATTAGGCTATGTAAGGCAGTGCATAAAGATAGAAAGGCAACAAATAAAAGTGATTTTCTTTAGAATATTGTATCTAAAAGACCTCGCCTGACAGGGCAGAAATACGACAGGGATGATAGTCACGTGAGAAGGGGCTGTTAACGGTCACTGCCTGATCGTGCCCCGGCATAATCCGCACCTGATATAACGGCTTGGCGGCTGGAATTGCAAAACGTTCTGGGAGGGAGGACATTAACAATTAATTGCTCTGTTATAAGCTGCTCTATTTTAGTGTTATCTTGGCAAAATCTCACTAAGCTTGGTTTGCCTTAATTTCATCCAATAATTTGATTCCATAGATCACAAGTTATATTTATATAATGTTAAACTATTAATTATAATAGCTTCAACAATTGGTACAGTATTATTTGTAACTGATTATCAGAAAAAAATAATGTCACTCCAAATTCCATGTAAGAACTGAGTAAAGAGAAATTTTTCTCTTTAAGCATTCAAAAATTACATTCATTTTTACGCAATTAACTGGTATGAATTTCTTTTCTAAATCAAGAACAACTTATAAACAAATCTTATATGACATTTATGAAAAAATAAATAAATATATATATATATAATAGTTAAAATTATATAAAAATAAATTATAATTTATATATATTGTAAAAATTATTAATTTTATCTGCACATGATTATTAAATTGAGTGGTTTTAGGTACAAGCACCTTAAAAATTGAAGTGAAACGTATTAATATGATTGATAAAACACTGATTTTACCTAATGTTTTTTTGTTTTTTTTTTTTTTTTTAGGCCATTCCACTCCTTTCCCTGGACCACGCCTATTGCGAATTTCCATTTGGGATCGGTGAGTACCAATATGTTTGTATCAGCATTGGCTAGAAATTGTTAACATTACTGTGTTGTCATAACGTTTTGTTTAGCAGCGGTGAGAATGGAAGTGAGTATTTGATATTATGCTGTAAATGAATGAAGAAATGTTGAATTTGCGTGTTTAATAGTAAATTGCTTTTAATATTAAATAATTATAGTTGTAGTATTTGAATGTACACTGTATTATTTTAAAAACTTTCTCTTTTCTTCTTGTACATTTACTAAATAAGATTTCTACAAAATTAAATATAACAGGGAAATATACGTAAGTTATTTGCCGGTTCTCGAACTTTATTACATTTCTGTATATGATAGGTTCTGATTTGAGGATTTTGCACATATAATCATGGCAGTTTTGAGTACAGCTAGATTTTAAAATACGGAATTGATCTTTGATTGAATCAAAGACATAAAGAGAATACCAATAGTTTCAGAATTTGAAAAGTTAAGTGTTTTCAAAGAAATCTCTACTTTCTTATTAAAAAAATAATGCTTTGATATATAGTTATATTAACGGAAATACTAGAACCATCACCACACAAAGTTCAGGAAAAAATCTGCTGTTCCAAGATCCATGTTTAATTAGCGGATAAAGTAATGTAAATGTAAGCGGACTGTAATATTGTTGCGTGAAATCTGATATTTTAATTCAACAGGTTCAATTTTACCGCCAGGCAAATTTACAGAAAAAATACACTTTGTCTAATGGACCTTAAAATCTGATGAACCAATTCAAGTGAAGTTTTAATCTGAGTTGTTCATAATACAGTTTCAGTAAGCTCAGACTGTATGAGTATGCTCCAGTTAATTTTAAAAATAAAGTGTGCAGCCAAATTATCCCCCGTCTTTTTAAAAGAGAGTTCCAAATCTTATTAAATAATTCAGATACATTTTACTCAGTTTAATTATCTTATAACTAATTTTAAATAAAAAAAAAAACAAATTATTATTTCTCTTAAATTTTATTTCTAACAAAGAAAAATTTCCTCAACGTCTATGTTCTTAAAAGCTTAGTATTACGTCTATCTGTCGTCTGCTAACCAGTCGTTAAAGCTTTAGTAAAATTTTGAACATATGCTTTCTTTAGGATCTATCCCTAACATTTATTACGTTTTCTTGCTTCCATATCCATATACATATCAAAAATATCTATCCAGCATATACTTTTAGAAGACAAAGTTTTATAAATTGTTTAAAAATTATAGGTATTTTATTAAGTAAAGTTGCACTGCGAAAAGTCGTGAGATATCATCGTGAAACTATAAGTAAGTTAATTCTTTTAATCAGGAGTTAAATCCACGAAGTACACAAAGCAAACCTAAACAAACATTAATTTTTAAATAGGTAAATAACAAAATTAGTTAAATGTTTTCTTTTTTTTAAAATTAATTACCATTAGCTCTTTATGATAAATATTAGTGAACTAGAAATAAATATCATTAACTGAAAGCTCAATGTGAACATAATACCTAATAGTTGTGTAAGATATTTAAATTGTTACTATCTATTTCAAAATATATATGATTTTATGTTTACAATAATCGTCATTAATAACAACTGTTTGGCCGCTACTGTTTTTAATCACAACTGATTTTATTTAACTACCAAAAGAACGAATCAGATCTGTAATTATTCTCTACACAACTCTATACTACTTACATGTTTATTCATCAAATATATTTTCTTTATAGCGTATTTTGTAATATATTTTGTTAATATTTGTAGAAGGATTTCTTGCCCTAAAGTTTAAAAGGGATTATAGAAAGTTTTAATTAATTGTTTAGGGTTTTATTTATTATACCGCATTATACAGGATAAGGTTTTTGTACAATTTACCATTAAAGTTTTTCCACGCTGCCAGTTTGGACTATACTATTAAAGCTCTGATTTTTTACAGAATAGGATCTTTGTAAGTATAGCATAAAGGTAAATTTAGATTTTTGTTGGTTTCAAAGAGGGTTAAAAAACAAAAAAACACCGATGGACAACAAAATAGAAATTTAATATAATACATGTGTATGAATTTTTCTTTGGTTTATTATGTTGTTTATTTCGCAAACTTAATTTATCTAACATGTGAAGTTCAGTATCGTATTTAAGAATAAGACGGTAAATCACTACAGCGCTGAAAGAAACGCGGAATTTAGTTTTGGCAGCATAACTGTAACATGTAGCAGAGATTGTAAAATGTAGATTTCTAAGCATACGTGTCATACATGTGTGATAAAAGTAGTTTACCCTAACAACGCGAGAAATTACAGTTCCAATTATTAGTTATTATTATTATTATTAAGATGATGTAGAATGATGCTGAAACGATGCTGATAATGTGATGTACGTAGTTTACAACTACATTTCCACGAAGGAGCATGATGATATCTATGACCAGATAATTTACTTAGTTCAGATATCAACCGCTAGATATGATACTTTGTTACAGGTCGTATTTTACATTTTCAAGCACTAACATGATGAACATCTTAGTTCACCGTATCAACGATAGATATAATAAAAATCTGCCTGGCTTGGTACAGGTTGTAATTTTACATTTTCCACGCAGGAGCATGATGATATCTATGACCGGATAATTTGCTTAGTTCACCGTATCAACGCTAGATATGATAAAAATCTGCCTGGCTAGTTACAGGTCGTATTTTACATTTTCACGCAGTAACATGATGATATCTATGACCGGATAATTTACTTAGTTCACCGTATCAACGCTAGATATGATAAAAATCTGCCTGGCTAGTTACAGGTCGTATTTTAAATTTTCACGCAGTAACATGATGATATCTATGACCGGATAATTTACTTAGTTCACCGTATCAACGCTAGATATGATAAACAATCTGCCTGGTTAGTTACAGGTCGTATTTTAAATTTTCCACGCAGTAACATGATGATATCTATGACCGGATAATTTACTTAGTTCACCGTATCAACGCTAGATATGATAAAAATCTGCCTGGTTAGTTACAGGTCGTATTTTACATTTTCAAGCACTAACATGATGATATCTATGACCGGATAATTTACTTAGTTCACCGTATCAACGCTAGATATGATAAAATCTGCCTGGTTAGTTACAGGTCGTATTTTACATTTTCAAGCACTAACATGATGATATCTATGACCGGATAATTTACTTAGTTCACCGTATCAACGCTAGATATGATAAAAATTCTGCCTGGCTTAGTTACAGGTCGTATTTGTACATTTTCAAGCACTAACATGATGATATCTATGACCGGATAATTTACTTAGTTCACCGTATCAACGCTAGATATGATAAAAATCTGCCTGGTTAGTTACAGGTCGTATTTTAAATTTTCAAGCAGTAACATGATGATATCTATGACGGATAATTTACTTAGTTCACCGTATCAACGCTAGATATGAAAAAATCTGCCTGGTTAGTTACAGGTCGTATTTTACATTTTCAAGCACTAACATGATGATATCTATGACCGGATAATTTACTTAGTTCACCGTATCAACGCTAGATATGATAAAAATCTGCCTGGCTTGGTACAGGTTGTAATGTACATTTCCACGCAGGAGCATGATGATATCTATGACCGACTTAGGTATCAATTTTCTTAGAGTATCAACGCGTATCAGTGCCTGGATCTAGTTCATATCGTAGATATGATAAAAATCTGCCTGGCTAGTTACAGGTCGTATTTTAAATTTTCACGCAGTAACATGATGATATCTATGACCGGATAATTTACTTAGTTCACCGTATCAACGCTAGATATGATAAAAATCTGCCTGGTTAGTTTACAGGTCGTATTTTAAATTTTCAAGCACTAACATGATGATATCTATGACCGGATAATTTACTTAGTTCACCGTATCAACGCTAGATATGATAAAAATCCGCCTGGTTAGTTACAGGTCGTATTTTACATTTTAAAGCAGTAACATGATGATATCCATGACCGGATAATTTACTTAGTTCACCGTATCAACGCTAGATATGATAAAAATTCTGCCTGGCTTGGTTACAGGTTGTATTTTACATTTCCACGCAGGAGCATGATGATATCTATGACCGGATAATTTGCTTAGTTCACCGTATCAACGCTAGATATGATAAAAATCTGCCTGGCTAGTCACAGGTCGTATTTTAAATTTTCACGCAGTAACATGATGATATCTATGACCGGATAATTTACTTAGTTCACCATATCAACGCTAGATATGAAAAAATCCGCCTGGTTAGATACAGGTCGTATTTTACATTTTCAAGCACTAACATGATGATATCCATGACCGGATAATTTACTTAGTTCACCGTATCAACGCTAGATATGATAAAAATCTGCCTGGCTTGGTACAGGTTGTAATGTACATTTCCACGCAGGAGCATGATGATATCTATGACCGGATAATTTGCTTAGTTCACCGTATCAACGCTAGAATATGATAAAAAATCTGCGCTGGCTAGTTTTTACAGGTCGTATTTTACATTTTCACGCAGTATACATGATGACACCTATGGACCGGGATAATTTACTTAGTTCACCGTAATCAACGCTAGATATGATAAAAATCTGCCTGGCTAGTTACAGGTCGTATTTTAAATTTTCACGCAGTATACATGATGATATCTATGACCGGATAATTTACTCTAGTTCACCGTTTATCAATGCTAGATATGATAACAATCTGCCTGGCTAGTTACAGGTCGTATTTTTAAAATTTTCACCGCAGTAACATGATGAATATCCTATGACCGGATAATTTACTTAGTTCACCGTATCAATACGCTAGATATGATAAAAATCTGCCTGGTTAGTTTACAGGTCGTATTTTTAAATTTTTTCAAGCACTAATATGATGATATCTATGACAGGATAATTTACTTAGTTCACCGTATCAACGCTAGATATGAAAAAACCGCCTGGTTATTTTACAGGTCGTATTTTTACATTTTATAGCACTAACATGATGATATCCATGACCGGATAATTTACTTATTTCACCGTATCAAACGCTAGATATGATAAAAATCTGCCTGGCTTGGTACAGGTTGTAATGTCACATTTCCACGCAAGAGCATGATGATATCTATGACCGGGGGAAATAATTTTTTGTTTGTTACTTAGTTTCACCGTTATCAACGCTAGATATGATAAAAATCTGCCTGGCCTAGTCACAGGTTGTATTTTAAATTTTCACGCAGTAAACATGATGATATTCTATGACCGGTAATTTACTTAGTTCCCCGTATCAACGCTAGATATGATAAAAATCTGCATGGCTAGTTACAGGTCGTATTTTAAATTTTCACGCAGTAGTAACATGATGATATCTATGACCGGATAATTTACTTAGTTCACCGTAAATAAATGCTAGATATGATAAACAATCTCCCTGGCCTAGTTACAGGTCGTATTTTACATTTTCACGCAGTAACATGATGACACCTATGACCGGATAATTTTACTTAGTTCACCGTATCAACGCTAGATATGATAAAAAATCTGCCTGGCTAGTTACAGGTCGTATTTTAAAATTTTCACGCAGTAACATGATGATATCTAGACCGGATAATTTACTTAGTTCACCGTATCAATGCTAGATAAAGATAACAATCTGCCTGGATAGTTACAGGTCGTATTTTAAATTTTTCACGCAGTAACATGATGATATCTATGACCGGATAATTTACTTAGTTCACCGTATCAACGCTAGATATGAAAAATCTTCCTGGTTAGTTCCAGGTCGTATTTTACATTTTCAAGCACTAACATGATGATATCTATGACCGGATAATATACTTAGTTCACCATATTAACGCTAGATATGAAAAATCTGCCTGTTTAGTTACAGGTCGTATTTTACATTTTTCAAGCACTAACATGATGATAATCTATGACCGGATAATTTACTTAGTTCACCGTATCAACGCTAGATATGAAAATCCGCCTGGTTAGTTACAGGTGTATTTTACATTTTTAAAGCACTAACATGATGATATCCATGACCGGATAATTTACTTAGTTTCACCGTATCCAACGCTAGAATATGATAAAAATCTGCCTGGTTAGTTACAGGTCGTATTTTTAAATTTTCACGCAGTAACATGATGATATCTATGACCGGATAATTTACTTTAGTTCACCGTCATCAACGCTAGATATGATAACAATCTGCCTGGTTAGTTACAGGTCCGTATTTTAAATTTTTCAAGCACTAACATGATGATATCTATGACAGGATAATTTACTTAGTTCACCATATCAACGCTAGATATGAAAAATCCGCCTGGTTAGATACAGGTCCGTATTTTACATTTTCAAGCACTAACATGATGATATCCATGAAGGATAATTTACTTAGTTCACCGTATCAACGATAGATATAATAAAACTCTGCCTGGCTTTGGTACAGGTTGTAATGTTCATTTCCACGCAGGAGCATGATGATATCTATGACCGGATAATTTGCTTAGTTCACCGTATCAACGCTAGATATGATAAAAAAATCTGCCTGGCTAGTTACAGGTCGTATTTTACATTTTCACGCAGTAACATGATGACACCTATGACCGGATAATTTACTTAGTTCACCGTATCAACGCTAGATATGATAACCCCCAAAAATTTGCCTGGCTAGCTAACAGGTCGTATTTTAAATTTTCACGCAGTAACATGATGATATCTATGACCGGATAATTTACTTAGTTCACCGTAATCAATGCTAGATATGATAACAATCTGCCTGGCTAGTTACAGGTCGTATTTTTTTTTTTTTTTTTTTTTTTTTAAATTTTCACGCAGTAACATGATGATATCTATGACCGGATAATTTACTTAGTTTTCACCGTATCAACGCTAGATATGATAAAATCTCAGCCTGGTTAGTTACAGGTCGTATTTTAAATTTTCAAGCACTAACATGATGATATCTATGACAGGATAATTTACTTAGTTCACCGTATCAACGCTAGATACGAAAGAATCCGCCTGGTTAGTTTTACAGGTCGTAATATTACATTTTAAAGCACTAACATGATGATATCCATGACCGGATAATTTACTTAGTTCACCGTATCAACGCTAGATATGTATAAAATTCTGCCTGGCTTGGTACAGGTTGTAATGTACATTTCCACGCAGGAGCATGATGATATCTATGACCGGATAATTTGCTTAGTTCACCGTATCAACGCTAGATATGATAAAAATCTGCCTGGCTAGTCACAGGTCGTATTTTAAATTTTCACGCAGTAACATGATGATATCTATGACCGGTAATTTACTTAGTTCACCATATCAACGCTAGATATGAAAAATCCGCCTGGTTAGGATACAGGTCGTATTTTACATTTTCAAGCACTAACATGATGATATCCATGACCGGATAAATATTTACTTAGTTTCACCGTATCAACGCTAGATATAATAAAAATCTGCCTGGCTTGGTACAGGTTGTAATGTACATTTCCACGCAGGAGCATGATGATATCTATGACCGGATAATTTGCTTAGTTCACCGTATCAACGCTAGATATGATAAAAATCTGCCTGGCTAGTTACAGGTCGTATTTTACATTTTCACGCAGTAACATGATGACACCTATGACCGGATAATTTACTTAGTTCACCGTATCAACGCTAGATATGATAAAAAATCTGCCTGGCTAGTTACAGGTCGTATTTTAAATTTTCACGCAGTAACATGATGATATCTATGACCGGATAATTTACTTAGTTCACCGTATCAATGCTAGATATGATAACAATCTGCCTGGCTTAGTTACAGGTCGTATTTTAAATTTTCACGCAGTAAACATGATGATATCTATGACCGGATAATTTACTTAGTTCACCGTATCAACGCTAGATATGATAAAAATCTGCCTGGTTAGTTACAGGTCGTATTTTAAATTTTCAAGCACTAATATGATGATATCTATGACAGGATAATTTACTTAGTTCACCGTATCAACGCTAGATATGAAAAAACCGCCTGGTTATTTACAGGTCGTATTTTACATTTTAAAGCACTAACATGATGATATCCATGACCGGATAATTTACTTAGTTCACCGTATCAACGCTAGATATGATAAAAATCTGCCTGGCTTGGTACAGGTTGTAATGTACATTTCCACGCAGGAGCATGATGATATCTATGACCGGATAATTTACTTAGTTCACCGTATCAACGCTAGATATGATAAAAATCTGCCTGGCTAGTCACAGGTCGTATTTTAAATTTTCACGCAGTAACATGATGATATCTATGACCGGATAATTTACTTAGTTCACCGTATCAACGCTAGATATGATAACCATCTGCCTGGCTTGGTACAGGTTGTAATGTACATTTCCACGCAGGAGCATGATGATATCTATGACCGGATAATTTACTTAGTTCACCGTATAAACGCTAGATATGAAAAATCTGCCTGGTGAGTTACAGGTCGTATATTACATTTTCAAGCACTAACATGATGATATCCATGACCGGATAATTTACTTAGTTCACCGTATCAACGCTAGATATGAAAAATCTGCCTGGTTAGTTCCAGGTCGTATTTTACATTTTCAAGCACTAACATGATGATATCTATGACCGGATAATTTACTTAGTTCACCGTATCAACGCTAGATATGAAAAATCCGCCTGGTTAGTTACAGGTCGTATTTTACATTTTCAAGCACTAACATGATGATATCCATGACCGGATAATTTACTTAGTTCACCGTAACAACGCTAGATATGATAACAATCTGCCTGGCTTGATACGGGTTGTAATGTTACATTTCCACGCAGTAACAGGATAATGCTGGATAACTGGATAATGTACATAGTTTTCCCTATGAACGCTAGATATGATAACAATCAGCTAGGATTGGTACGGGTTGTAATGTAAATTTCCACGCAGGAGCATGATAATGTCGGATAACCGGATAATGTATATAGTTTACCCTATTAGCGATAGATCCGAAAGAAAAACCTCCCTGACTAAGTAAAGGTTATAACGTACAGTTCCACGCAGGAACATGATGATATAGGATAATGTACATAGTTCACTCTATTATCACTAGATATGATAAAAAATCAGCCTATCCAGGTACAGATTGTGACATGTATTTCCAAGAATTATTAAGATGATGTTGGATAACAGTGTGATTAAGTAGGTCACGCTAACAACGGTAGATCCGGTAACAAACTACCTGGTGGGAATCACTAAGCACTCCTCCCGGGGTAATCCCCTGCTTCAATTTTCTAGGATTAGTTTAGCTTCTGGCTAGACATTTAGTTTTGCTTTGTTTAAACATATTGTTATAATAAGTATTTTATATTGATCTTGTGTTTTAATTGTGATTAGATACATTAAAAAAATGTAAAACCCATCATTAGTCATGCTTGATTTCAGCGAGTGCTAAACTGTTGGTTTAAGTCAGGTATTTCTATTATCATTCAAGCATTTTTACACAAAGAAAGCATCTACGAAAGAAAATTATAAACAAAGTAAAACATAGATGTTAAGCTCTATAAGAAGCCCATGGACGTCAACAAGAGGTTTGAGCGTAATATTATGAATTAACTTCACTGATAATACTGTAAGAAAAGAAAAAGAATTACTCTGCATTGTATATAAACACTGCCAATTTTATTCTGTTTTCGATTGAAAAATGTCCCGCTATTTAGAAGTGGGGATCAAAATATGTTTGAAAAAGCCATAAATGCAACGAAAAGGTTTTCTACGCGTCATGTTTAACGGATAGGCCTATCATAAAGCCCTTTAAAACATAAGTGAAAACTTATGAGACTGAATTCCCTAATAGCATAATTCCCAAATATGAAAACTGTTTGCCAACGCTACAGCTCGTTCCCCATAACAGCGCTCAGTTAATATGGGAGATTTGGTTTTCATATAGTGAGTCTAAGCGTCATATGATGGGTTCTAAAAGGTTCCTCATTAAATAATAGTTTAAGTAAAATACATTTAAAAAAACCTAGATGTTTCACCAAGCTTATTACTCTTTGAAAACAATTCTGCATAATTAGTATTGTATTGAAACATACTTAATTATTCCTCGTCAACGTTACCCATGATACAAAACTAATTTCTCTATCAAAAATATAATAGTCGTATATGTATGAATATAAAATAATATTTCTCGGGCTTTTAATGACAACAATTACCGTATTTTATATAGTTGAAAAACTTCTATAAAAATAGTAAGCACACGAAATTTCAATCATTATTAGTTTTTTTCTATATTTATATATATATATTATAGCTACTCATAACATATTATTCAGACAGTAAAATAAACTAGATATAGAATATTGAAGTAATGTTATAATTTAAAATACTAAAATTTAATTTAATTAGTTGCGATCAGTTTTAGGGCAAATATGATAGGTTCTATAAAGTAAATAGATAATTAAAGTAACTTCAAACATGCTTTTTGAATAACCTCTATAAATTATATAAAAATAAATTATGGTGCCTATGTTTGGTTCTCAAACAAATCCTTATAAGCTTTTTGCAAAAATAAATATCATTTAATGTATCCAAAAGTCAAATCAGGACAAGAGGCATAGAAAGGCGCAAGTTTATAAATCCTAAAGTCAGTATTACATATCCTGTTGAGTGTTGGCGTTGCAGGAAACGTGTTATAAAATATGAAGCTCCGCTGGTGTCTGATATATTCAATACTCGCGTCGTCTCTGTCAGACCAACTTGGACATAATATATGAGGTGACTCCTGGAACAGCATTTTTCGGTGACAAAGTCACCCCTCTAAGTTATCCGAGTAAAAATATCTTTGTTTTTAATACGCAAAGTTTGCCTGTATTTATTTTAACTGATTGTGTAACATGAAGAATATACAATTGAATTATGTTAGTTTTTGTTACATTGCTATAAAAATCAAACAATTAAATAAGAAATGAAGAAACTTTTAAGAAGAGCGCCAAGTTATCTCAATAATAACTCATATTCATACATTCAAAATTCAATCATGATAAGTGAAGTTCTGCCTACATGATTCAGGAAGGCTAATAGCTCAGAACATCTCCTGGGTCTATAGTATTGTAATGTGGTTACATGTTGCAGGATATTTAATAATTTGTCCAAAGTAAATTTGTTAGTATTTCTGTAAATTATCTAATATTATTTTTATTGCTTAAAGAAACAATATTTCAATTTAGTTTGTATGAGTAAACCAGCGCAATAAGTACATAAATAACTGGCACATAATGTTTTTTTGGTATTATGTTAAAAAATTACCATAAATATTAGGCTTACTGATCTATATTTCCCAGGCGTGTAAGTTACAGAATGTTAAGAATAGAATAATTGGTTAATATTTAAATCAAAGCGAAATGCTACGAGATATAAGATAACGGTGATGAAGTGAAATTTTACTCTTCTTCTCTTTTCTCATAAGAGTTGTTCAAATTTACATATAATCTAAATAAAAATAATTTCTTATGAAACATTTCCTTCTTTAATTTTCTGTAAAATTTGTGAAAGAAGTGTGATTAGTTTTATTATTTCTATAAAAATGCAAACAATTATTTTCCAGTTCACTTAAACCCAAAATATGCTTAGTTGGAATATTTTATTGTTTTTGTTTCATAATTAATATTGTAGTTCACCGTGATATTAATTATTAACAATAGACCGAGGCCCAGTCTATATTTATTTAATGCAAATCCACATTGTGTATTGTGTTGGGTAATTGAGTAAATGTTATGTCGTGTCCCAACAAGCCCGCTATGTGAGGGTGTTCTGTTTCTGTTGGATGAAACCAAGTGAGGAAGTCAGTTTAGTAAATATTTGCAGCTCAGATTGGTAAAAGATTAAAGCGTTGTCCAAATTAAAGTTGATCACATAGCTTAACAAGATATTAAAACACTGTGATTGCCAAAATTAAACGTCGAAATAAAAAAGATCTTTTTTTTGACACAGCTGCACTTGCTTCCTATTAAAAGCGTGTATACTAGTCTAGTGTGAAGACATTAATTACTTCTGATACCGTGCCATTCCTAGAGAGGCAAGCGTTGGCGTGTTTAAAATTTAAAATTGACAGTATTATCGCAGCTTAAGAGACGAAAGAATACAATGATCTAAGTCCCATATAGAAGCACCGATTCCAGGACATAGTGTAGAGCCATTTAGAATAAAGTACAATGAAATTACCCTCCATGATTGCTGCATTTTCAAAGAGAATACATATCAGTAAAAACTAACGACCGTTTAAAATATCTG
The DNA here is from genome assembly GCF_021130785.1 of Homalodisca vitripennis. NCBI lineage: Eukaryota > Metazoa > Arthropoda > Insecta > Hemiptera > Cicadellidae > Homalodisca > Homalodisca vitripennis. The sequence continues at coordinate 45,082,558 of NC_060211.1, read as the reverse complement.
AAAATGCTTTGAATTTATAACTTAAAATTATTTTCAGGAAGATAGGCAAATATGGGTTGTGGAAAAACTTTCTCGAAATTCTATATATGACCATTGATCATTGGTCTACAAGCACCTGGTGTGAGAGTATTGGGTTACCAATATCTTACACGCAAAATATACACTTTCATATAATAAACAAATCAATTACTTTGTTAATTTTTTTCCAAATTCAATGTTAAAATACTTTTCTCTACTAATCCTTCTAGAATGGTTTGAGGGTTACCGTCAAATTTAAAGTGTATTACTTGTTGTTAAAATTGTTTGACAAGAGTGAACTTTGGAAAAGAAATAGGACTTTAGGACTTTAATTTAATGCGCAGAAAGGATACACACTCATTCAGCTGTGTAATGAAAGGTGATACTCATAAAAAGAATTGTAATAGCACTGACATATGCATTAATTTTCTTACGGTAGTCATGTAAACAATATTATATAGTTCTTGCATTTATAGTATTTTATCTATCTTTTTATATTGATTCTGGAATATCCAATATTTATTTTTATAGATTGTTTCTTTGTGTTCTTACTTCATGCTTCGAGCATTGGGAAATGTAAATCCTCACTTGCACATGACGAAGGTAGGAGAGCGCCACACCACGTGTCGCTAATTTCAATATTAGGATATGGAAGGATACATGGAAAATAAATGCCCACTCGTCCTTGCAAACAAAAGAGAAATACAGTACTTACTACGTAAAAGGCTTCAACGACCCTGAGCCTAATTACATGCTCGGAAACGCAAAAAAATATAATTAGTTTTCTACGTATAATTAAAGTATAATAAAATATTTCTACAACAAATACACATATTAAATCATTCTAGAGATATAATTCGTGTTTTTGTTTATAATTCCTTTTATTTAAGTGTTTAAATGATAATATTCAACTCTCTAATCACCTTGAAATGATGTTGTATTTAATACGGTTGTCATTTTCTCGTTGCTATAATGGTTACCCAAGTCACAAATGTCAAAGTTTTCTCTAACGCTGACACCATCATCGAACTCAGTGTTCCTTATATGTTTATACAGTTTTATGCACAATTGGTTTAGTCTATAGATCGGTTCATTTTCAAGTTATCGTGGGGACAGAGAGAAAATCATAGATCACCGTAACAAAAGGTGTTCGCAGACTTAAATGGAAGGTATTTTTCTAAAACTCTATTAGGAACTGATCTACAAGAACTCATTTGATAATGCAATGTGGGCTGCGGTTGCCTTGTGGCCATTCTACAAAGTCAACAGCATGTTTCAATACGGACTTTACAGCCTTAAAAAATATGAAATGTTTCACGGTTTTACATTAAAACTCAGCACTTTTTGAACAAATTTGACTGCGCCTATTATAATAAACAAAATAGTATATGGATCTTACATTACATAAAAATATTGTACTTGTTCAACTGGAGGTGCTCTATAAAAAAATAAACCAAAATATATTAAATGAAAGCTAAATATGTAGGTAAACTACATATGACACACATATTATAATGGAATACGCCGAAATAAATTGTAAAATTTGATCATTTATTTTACATAAAGGACAAGATGACTTCACTTAGTGGATGATGTATCTAAGCAAAAGCAGGGAAAGCCCACAGAAACCGGAAAATACTAGAACTAGTTATTGAACTAACTACGCATCTGTTGATATATTACAGTTGTGGTCGAGCCACAGCTAACCGTGCGTCAACACAATTGCACTGTTTTATTTTAATAGTCATTTGTAATTTAATGTTAGAAATTCTCAATATTATTACTGAGACTCTAATAGTTATTAAAATTCTGTTAATTTAAAAATAATTATATTTCGTGTTGTAATAATATACAGGGTAGTGGTAAGCCGCAAGGGAATCCACGTCAGAGATTTTTTCACAAATGAGGAGTGGGGAAGAAAATGCATAATAAACGTTGTGTGTTTGCCATCAAGTCATGGCAATACTACAAAGCTCTGCGTCTTATTATTTCACAGAATATCGTTGTTTTTAATAACGAGAGCCTTCTAATAAAAATATTAGTGATGTCTTTATACAAAAGTTCAATTGCAATTGTTTTACGTTAATATGTATTAAAACTTTCAGAACGTGAATACCATCAGGATATGCCAAAATGTTGTTAAAATGTTTCTGAAATATGAAAAATTTAATTCCCATTAACTTCTCGCTTTTGCTTCAATGTAACAATGCACGTTACTATAGATATCGCATTTATCATAGATTAATTCTTACAATAATAACTGCAATAAAACCCTCGCAGCAAAAAGTCATTAGAACTAAAGAGTCGTACACAAGACTCACGTAAATACCAGTCTGATGCGAGTCTCATTTTACTGGTGATTCTGTATTCAGGAAACGTTGCTTCCTCCGCGATGCCCAGTTTCCTTAGTCTCCGTAGCGCTCGTTTGTTGACCGACACTTCAACTGAATCTCCGTAATAATCTAAAATATAAAATAAAATCTTTGTCTATCTCCACACTAAGTAAACAATGGCAATGAACATGTTCCAAGTGTTTGATATAGTTTCACGTTATGCGGGTGACATAGCAAAATATCTTCTGTTACATAAGTATTTCTGTGTGTTGTAACAATCAGAGCGGTTTAATAGGACATTGTATAATTAAGTGTATGTTTTCTGTAAAATATGTATGAAAGTATAGTCACTATCCGATGAATTAAAATTAGATTAGTTTAACAAAATTCAAGAAGTAAGTAATTTCGGAATATAACAACTTTAGTGACTGAGAATTCATACTGATATTCATAAAGGGTGGTTCTGATGCCGACCCTTGTCGTATTATCGGGCCTTTGACGCTGTCTTCACTGTGGCTTTATCCTTGGTATATCAGTTAACCCGTTTTAAGCCACTCTTCGACTTTCCAAGCCATATACTCTAAGTGTGTGTGTTCAAAAACAAAACAGTTCAAAAAATCTTTATTTGGCAAACATTTTACAGGCATTTTGAATTTTCATTCCCATGTGCTTCAAGTGGCACGCGTGGGAAAAACAGTTACGATAGTAAACAATATACATAGCCCTCAATCATAGTTATACAATACTATCATGCCATATATAATAAAAGATAATATGCCTTATTTTTACATTCTATGTGCTTATTATTTACAATTTTTACTATATCTATAGATTTTACATGAAAGACCGTGTATGTGTGTGTGTGTGTGTGTGTGTGTGTGTGTGTGTGTGTGTGCGCGCGCGCGTGCGTGTGTGTGTTGAAATCAAAAGCCAGTGTTATGGTAACAGCAAGAGCTATGCACAATTTTCGGTTCATTTACAGTTTATCACTTTAGAAGAAGCTTTTATTAATATTATGAACAGGACTGTGCAAATAATAATTTATTTTAAATATGCACTATAATTTGAAGACTGATTTTATTAAAATGGGGTTATATTTATATGATAACACAATTGTATATATATGTTATATTAACAGATAGTTTTGATTATCTGTGAGAAATAGGTAATTAATAAATAACATTTATTTTACTGGAAATGACAATTAATCGTTTCTTTACATTTATTAATTATAATTTAAATAGTACTTTAATAGCAATTAATAGATACTTAAATTCATTCATTCTAATTTGAATTGTACAAATTAGTTTTTAAATAGTTCTTTAACAACTGTGAAAAATATTATTTACCGCTTTTTATTTCAAGTAAAGTATTGCCTAGAGTTAGTGTCATATATTATTTTCTTAATAACTTTCTTTAAACTATTTATCACCAATTTAATAAATGAGATCGATCAACCGATTTATTCTTGTATAAGTGTGCACAGTATCCATTAAGTTAACAAGCATTATACAATTTGTTTTCCTCGGGATACAGAAGTTACATATCTATTAAAATAAATAAGATTTTTAGACATTCTAACAAATTCAATAAGTAGCTAAAGTTATTGTAAAGAACTGTAAGGCTAGCCATATCTTAACAGTGGCAATATACATATATAAATAAAAAAGTGTATAGAATTCGAATGTATATAAGTTATTGTTGTCGGTTATTTGTTGTTCTTTACATGTTGAGTTGTAAGTTATTTGTTGCTCCTGGCCTGTGCAAGCGTATCAGTAAGTGGTCGTTTTCGCTTATGCACTGACGGATTTCGTTTAAACAAGTACTGTTAGAATTTTTATGAAATTGCTCAAATAGTTGGTATCTGATACATGTTTTATAAATATTCGGAGATATTTTATTTTACTTTAAATATTATGTATATATATATATGTATAATATATATACATAATACAGGATATAGTTATAAATATTTTTACTGGAATTGCAATTGATGATATGTGTAAATTAATCATTACATGTCACTGCAAATAGTACTGAAATATTATCGAGTATTTTACACATACATTTGTAATACCATAACAATGTTTTATGACTACGTCATATGTTAACAATATATACTGAGCAAGGCAGGTGCTATGTTACCCTATGTACTACATATCATTACATATTACTACAGACATCTTACCCTATGATTTAAACATCTTATCATGTGCATTACCTGTAATAATTTCTTTTAAGTACGTCATATGTTAGCTATATATACTGAACAAGGCAGGTGTTACCCATGGTACCATGTTACATATGTTACCCTATTGAAATCATTTCACCACATATTATTACTGAAGTTAGCTGATATATATATATATATATATATATATATATATATATATATATATATATATATATATATATATATATATATATTTATTTATTTATTTATAGTTTGCATGCTTTAATATAGGTTAATACCCAATTACATTAAAGCAGTTAACAATTGTACACAATGTAGTTCATTCATGGGTTTGCAAGGTCAATTTTCAGTACTTAAAATAATCAGTAGATATCAAGTAATATATAACAAATAAGTATAAATGACAGCAACAGCACAATAATCAGTAGAGAAACGAAACAAAAATTTGTACTAAAATCCAACGACTAAGTAATTTTATAAACACATGCAACGACAAACATAATATTATAAATAATAATATAATATAAAGACTTGACCTAACAAATATATAAATATAATTAATAACAAAAACAGCACAATAATCATTTTAAGAATATAACCAAACTATATTTAAAAAAAATTCAACAACTGAGTAATTCTATAATACATGCAGCAATACAAATAATTTAAGTAACAACATAAAAAAAATATAAATAGATGGAACGGTTATTATAAGATAAATAAAATTACAGTTAAATATTTGTGTGAAAATATTAGGCATACATTTTATTAATAATCTACAAGTCAGTATAAATAAGGCTTATCTTTTAATATCATTAGGCAATTCTTCTTAAAAACATATTTTGATTCTGCAAATATATCAAGATTATTCCCTTCCGAAAGTATTAAATTGTGAGATCTTATCATCCGTAGCAGAGGCAAGCACGGGTGCGATACTGTCCGTACATGTGGCAGATCAAACATAATTCTACTTCTACTATTGAAGTGCGGAACCCTAAACCTAAGAGCTTCCATACTGACCACGTCGTCCGCCCGCCCTTGCACTAAGCCATGCAGAAACGCTTGCTTCATCACTGCCCTCCTCAGACCTAGACTATCGAATTCAAACAGACTTTATAAATCATCGTAATTATTTGAATAAGTATAAATATTAAAACATTTAAAGTTATGATATCTTAAAAATCTCTTTTGTACTTTTTTCTATAGCATCTTTGTGGACGGCATCTAGGGTTCCAAACTATACACGCAGTCTCTAGTAGTGACCTGACCAGTGCCTTATATAGTGTAATAAATGTTACACTGTTTCGAAAATTTACTCCTTGTCTGATTATAAACTCTAGCATCCGACTGGCTGAAGAAATACAATTAGTAATATGGTCATTAAAAGACAAACTGCAATCAACAATAATTCCCAAATCTTTCACTGAACCAACTCTAGACAAAAGTGTTCCATTTAAATAATAATTATTGTTAATAATAGTCTTTGATCTGCTGAATGACATTACATGGCATTTAGAAATATTAAATTGCATTTTATTCTCCACCCCCCATAAAAATACACTCTCTAAGTCCTTCTGCAAATCATCGGCGTCAGATTGATCGGATATATATTTGAAGAGTTTTAAATCCTCAGCAAAACGTATAGGGTTAGCTGATACCACACGGTCACTTAAATCATTTATCATAATCGTAAACAAACAAGGTCCCAAGTTTGAGCCTGTACGTACTCCAGATTGAACCGTAAAGGTAGCAGATAAATTATTTTTATATGAAAACTGTTTTTGTTTATTAAATAAGATGCGAAAAATTTTACCAAAGCGTCTGATACCCCATAATAATGCATTTTCTTCAATAAAATAAAATGATCTACTTTATCAAAGGCCTTGGCCAGGTCAAGGAAGACAGCATCAGTCTGAGTGGTGGAATCCAGACCCGAGGAGATATATTGTGTGAAAGATAACAAGTTGGTATTTACAAAACGACCTGGAACAAACCCATGCTGATTAGGTGTGATTTGATATTTAAAATGTTTAAATAAGGAATTATGTATAATTATTTAAAAGATTTTTGCTGGAACAGAAAGCACAGCAACAGGTCTGTGGTTTACAATTTGTGATTCTTTTCCACTCATAAAGATTGGTGTGATTTTAGTAAGTTTCCATTTGTATGGAAATGTTCCAGTTTTTAAACTTAAATTAAAAAGTAAAGAAAGCGGTTCTGTAAAAATGTCAATACAACCCTTAATCAAATACTGTGGTATTAGATCAGGACCTACGGTCTTTTTGGACTTGAGATTTTTAATAGCATTACGGACCTCATGCTCTTCTATCTGATCTAATTTTAAGCAAGCAACGCCCTCCAAGGAAGGTTCGGCCAGAACCATCTCAGCTGTAGGTTCTACATTGTATTTTGTGTAAACAAAGCTAAAATATTCTTCAAAGGCGTTGGCTATGTCTCTTCCATTGCTTAACTGAGAACCGTTATATTCCATAACAAGAAGATTAGATTTTGTTGACTTTGATATAAGCAGATATAATTACTATATAATTAGTATATAGTAATCATAATACTTTATTACACCAGTTGTAAGATAGTATTTCTGTATAATGATAACTTATTATTTCCTGACTAATACATATGTACAAAGTGAAACATTGATAGCCTATGTAAGGCAGTGTATAAAGATAGAAAGGCAACAAATAAAAGTGATTTTTATTTAGAATGTTACATGTAAAAGACCTCGTCTGACAGAGCAGTAATACGACAGTGGCGATAGTCACGTGAGTTGAAGCAGTTAACGGTCATTGCCTGATCGATATTAGCAAAAGTACTTGAAATATTAAATGTATATATTATAAGGATTTGTTATTCAAAATCTTGATACTATAAAGCGGATTATAAAAACTACATAGAAACTAACATTTCTTTTCTTGGAATCAATCAGTTACTATTATCTTCTTCACCCGGTAGTATCAGATTTATTGTTTTTTTTAATCACTTTATATCAATAATATTACATTCTTTAGAATTGTTAGAATTCTAAGCATAGTAGTTGAAATCAATTTAACGTAACCACAACCACATGAATTTTGCAAGTTCACGATTTTGCAGTCAAACATTACCACTAGATTCATCTTTGTTAGGGTTCCGTTTTTTTCCACGAAATTCTAGTATGGATAATAAAAAATACACAAATATAACTGAAGTGTTATATTACAGCAGTTCTACTATAGTTCTTTTCATCTAAATATAATCTTGATAATAAAAAACAAAAACTTATAAATGTATTTAATCTAAACAACCCGCTTTGCTGCTTATTTATTTATAAAACCATTTGATAATATGACATCCTGACTAAACCTCTTGGCAAGTAATTACTTCAATAAACCAGTTCTATTATAATAATTCCGGATAATGATAACATTTCCTGACTAATACATTTGTACAAGGTATAAATATGACATCCTGACTAAACCTCTTGGCAAGTAATTACTTCAATAAACCAGTTCTGTTATAGTAATTCCGGATAATGATAACATTTCCTGACTAATACATTTGCACGAGTACAAGGTATAAATATGACATCCTGACTAAACCTCTTGGCAAGTAATTACTTCAATATACCAGTTCTGTTATAGTAATTCCGGATAATGATAACATTTCCTGACTAATACATTTGTACAAGGTATAAATATGGCATCCTGACTAAACCTCTTGGCAAGTAATTACTTCAATAAACCAGTTCTGTTATAGTAATTCCGGATAATGATAACATTTCCTGACTAATACATTTGTACAAGGTATACATATGGCATCCTGACTAAACCTCTTGGCAAGTAATTACTTCACTATACCAGTTATGTTATAGTAATTCCGGATAATGATAACATTTCCTGACTAATACATTTGTACAAGGTATAAATATGACATCCTGACTAAACCTCTTGGCAAGTAATTACTTCAATAAACCAGTTATGTTATAGTAATTCCGGATAATGATAACATTTCCTGACTAATATATTTCTACAAGGTGTAACATTCATTAGGCCATGTAAGGTAGCATATAAATATAAAAAACAACAAAGTAATTTTTCTTTGGAATAATATAAATAAAAGACCTCGTCTGAAAGGACAGTTATACGATGAGGGTGATATTCAGCTAAGAAGGGGCTGTAAACTGTCAATGCCTGATCGTGCCCCTGCATAATCCGCACCTGATATAACGGCTTGGCGGCTGGACTTGCAAAAAGTCCTGGCAGGGACAGTAACAATTAATTACTCTGTTTTAAGCTGCTCTGTTTTAGTGTTACCTTGGTACAATCTCACTAACATTGGTTTAGCCTAATTTCATCCAAAAATTTATATATTTTATTCCACGGGTCATAAGTGATGTGTATATAGTGTGTTAAACTATGAGTTATTAATAGATTCATTAATTGGTACAGTATTATTTGTAACTGATTATCGGATAATAAATAATATCACTCCAAATTGATATATTTTTGGTAAATTCCATTTACAAACTAAGGAAGGAGAAACATTTAATTTTATATATTTAAAACATCTTTCTGTCATAAACTAGAATGAATAATCTATAAAAAATATGATATGAAATTTAAAAATATATATAGGCATTGATACAGGCACACTGAACTGTGGCGTACAATTGTAATTGATTAAAATCTAAAAAAATATACTCGTACACACGAAAATACATATGAAATTAAGTTAAATTTGCGTTTTTAATATTTAATTTCTTTAAATACTAAATAAATATAAATTAGTGTTAAAATATACACTGCACGCGGTTGTAAAAACCACTTATGAATCAACAACTTTTCTCTTTTCTTCTTGTACATATACTAAGGTTTATACAAAATAAAATATAACAGGGAAATATACGTAAGTAATGTGACGGTTCTTGAACTTTATTTTATTTCTGTTTTTTGACAGGTTTGGATTTTAGGATTTTTCACATAGTATCATGATGGTTGTGAGTACAGCTAGGTTTTAAAATACGGAATCAAAGACTTAAAGAAGATTTTGGGAATTTTAGAATTTCATTGATTACGCGTTTTTAAAGAAATCTCTACTTTCTAATTGGAAAAATAATGCTTTAGTGTACAGTTTTATTTACGGAAATATTACAACCATGAATACACAAAGCTTAGGAAAACATCTGCTGTTCTAAGGTATATGTTTAATTAGCGGATAAAGTAATGTAAATGTAAGTGGACTGTAATATTGTTGCTTGAAATCTGATATTTCAATCCAACCGGTTCAATTTTACCGCCAGGCAAGTTTACAGAAAAAAATACACTTTGTGTAATGGACCATAAAATCTGATGAACTAACTCAAGTGAAGTTTCAATCTGAGTTGTCCATAATACAGTTTCAGTACGCTCAGATTGTATGAGTATGCTCCAGTTAATTTTAAACATACAGTGTGCAGCCAATTATGCAGCGTAATTTTTAAGGAGACCTCGGAATCTTATGAAACAATGAAGATAAATTTTATTCTGTTTAAGTATTTTATAAATATTTAAAAATACAATAAAAACTAATTTTTATTTCTATAAAATTGTAATTTTAACAAAGTAAAAGTTCCTCAACATTTATTCGTTAAAGCTTAAACAATTTTGAACGTGTACTTTCTTTAACATCTATCCCTAACCGTTTTCTCGCTAAAATCCAAATCAAAAACATCTAATCCAACATAAAATTTGAGAAACAAAGTTTCAAAAATTATTTAAAAACCTATGGTATTTTATTACGTAAAGCATCAGTCTAAAAATTCCTGAGATCTTCTCTTGAAAATTACATATGAAACTAGCAGTTAGATAATACTTTTTTATGAAGAGTTAAATCCACGAACTACATAAAGCAAACCTAAAAAACAGTAATTTTTTATAAATATAGTAGTGAACTATAAATAAATATAATTAACTGAAAGCTCAATGCAAACATAATACCTAATAATTTTCTAACATTTTAAAATTGTTACTATCATTTCAAAAAATAATATGATTTTGTGTTTTAAAATAATTGTCTTTGTTAAGAACTGTTTTTACTCACAGCTGATTTTTTTAACTTCCAAAAGAAGGAATCACATATGGAAATATTCTCTATACTACTTACATATTATTTTACGAAATATATTTTCTTTATAGCGTATTTTGTTGCATATTTTGTTAATATTAGTAGAAGGATTTCTTTTATTAAAGTTTAGTAGAGATTGTTGAAAGTTTTAATTAATTATTTAGGTTTTAATTTATAATATTGTATTATACATGATCAGGTTTTTGTAGAATTTACCATTTAAGTTTTTACCACGCTGCCACTATAGATTATACTAAGAAAGCTTTAAAATTTGTACACTATCAGATCTTTGTAAATATAGCATAAAGTTACATACAGATTTTTGTAGGTTTACAAGAGAGTTAAAAAACAAAAAACTGGTACACAACAAAATAAGCATTTCATATAAAACATGTTTAAGATCCTTTCCTTTGGTTTAATATGTTTTTTATTTTGCAACTTAAGTTATCTAACTTGTGAAGTTCAGTATAGTATTCAACAATAAGCCGGTAAATCACTACAATGCTGAAAAAAATGGAAGTTAGTTTTGGCACCATAATCGTAACAGCAGACGCATATACTACTCTTACAAGATAGAGATAGTAAAATGTAGATTTCCAAGCAGGAACAAGATCACATCATCTTGTGTGATGTATCCTACATAGGATACATGTGTGATGTAAGTAGTTTACCCTAACAACGCAAGAAATTACAGGTCCAGGTTATTATTTGAATTTCTTAACGGAAAGAAGATGATGTAGAATGATGCAGAAACAAGTGTGATGTACGTAGTTGTACACTAACAACGTGAGGTCCCGTACCAAACCACGTGTGCCGGTACAGATTGTGATGTACATTTCCTCGAAGAAATAAGATGATGCCTGATAGCTTGATGATGTACTTAGTTCATCCTATCAACTCTATATTTGATAACAATCTCTCTGGCTTGGTACACTTTGTAATTTACATTTCCACGCAGCAACAGGATAATGTCGGATAACCTAGATTATGTACGTAATTCGTCCTAACAACGTTAGATCTAATAACAATCTCCCAGGCTTGGTACGGGTTGTAATGTACGTTTCCACGCAAAACGTATATATATAGGACAATGTCGGATATCTAGATTATGTACGTAATTCGTCCTAACAACGTTAGATCTAATAACAATCTCCCAGGCTTGGTACGGGTTGTAATGTACGTTTCCACGCAAAACGTAGATATAGGACAATGTCGGATATCTAGATTATGTACGTAATTCGTCCTAACAACGTTAGATCTAATAACAATCTCCCAGGCTTGGTACGGGTTGTAATGTACGTTTCCACGCAAAACGTAGATATAGGACAATGTCGGATATCTAGATTATGTACGTAATTCGTCCTAACAACGTTAGATCTAATAACAATCTTCCAGGCTTGGTACGGGTTGTAATGTACGTTTCCACGCAAAACGTAGATATAGGACAATGTCGGATATCTAGATTATGTACGTAATTCGTCCTAACAACGTTAGATCTAATAACAATCTCCCAGGCTTGGTACGGGTTGTAATGTACGTTTCCACGCAAAAAGGTAGATATAGGACAATGTCGGATATCTAGATTATGTATGTAATTCATCCTATCAACACTATATCTGATATCAATCTGCCTGGCTTGGTACGGGACGTAATGTACATTTCCACGCAGCAACAGAATAATGTCGGATAACCGGATAATTTACTTAGTTCACCCTATCAACGCTAGATCTGATAACAATCAGCTTGGCTTGCTACGGGACGTAATGTACATTCCCACGCAGCAACAGAATAATGTCGGATAACCGGATAATTTACTTTGTTCACCCTATCAACGCTAGATATGATAGCAATCAGCCTGGCTTGGTACGGGACGTAATGTACATTTCCACGCAGAAACATGATAAAGTCGGATAACCGGATAATTTACTTTGTTCACCCTTTCAACACTAGACATGATAACAATCAGCCTGGCTTGGTACGGGACGTAATGTACATTTCTACGTAGGAACATGATAATGTCGGATAACCGGATGATTTACTTAGTTCACCCTATCAACGCTAGACATGATAACAATCAGCCTGGCTTGCTACGGGATGTAATATACACTTCCACGCAGGAACATGACAATGTCGGATATCTGAATAATGTACATAGTTCACTCTATTAATAAACGCTAGATCTGATAGTATTCCTGGCTACGTACAGGTTTGTAATATATATTTCCAAGAAGTATTAAGATGATGTTGGATAACGTAGTGATTAAGTAGGTCACGCTAACAACGCTAGATCCGGTAACAAACTACCTGGTGGGAATTACTAAGCACTCCTCCAGGGGTAATCCCGTTCTTGAATTTTCTAGGATTAGTTAAGCTTCAGGCTAGACATTTTGTTTAATTTGATTTAAACATATTCTTATAATCAATCTTCTATATTAATAATGTATTATATTTTTTTTAGATACATTTTTTAAATATAAAACTCTTCATTTTTTATGCTTGATTTCAGTGAGTATTTCTATAATGATTTCTAACCCAAAAGCAAAAGAATGGGAATTCACATTTTGATACAAATTCTATTTTAGAATTTTTAGGGGGTTAATTTGTGTTGCTGTAACAAAAAGTTACAATTAAGTTGTGAGCCTTTTAAAATGTCCTAAAACATTTAATCTCAATGCTTTTGGGTGTTTATTTAAAGAATGAGGTGCATCACTAGAGTAACATCTTTTTTAAATTAAAACGTATTATATACATTTCTTGAAATTCCTCGAAAGAACCATCTATGTTTGAAATTTTTCACCTCATTTATAATTTAATTTGTTAATGTACTAGCAATATTTTTTTATGTAATAACCAATATTATTTAAAAATTATACGTGTTCTATTTTAGAAAAACTTTTCTAATCATAAATGTTTTGTCCAAAGTAGGTTACTTTAGGTTTGTTTTACTGAAAAAATTTATTGTAAAGAATAAGGTTTTCAATTTCACTAAACACTTACAACAGTATTACTTAGATCATCAGTTACCTAAAGAATATAGTACCTTCTTTGTTTAAAAAAATTAAAATAAAAAATTTAATATGTTGGTAATGAAATTTTTTATCGATTGGTCACTAATACAATCAAACAGAAACTGATTCTTTCAGCGAATCTGTGGCAGTAAGAACATTACTACATGTATTTCGTATTTTTATTAACATTTTGCAAATAGATCAATTCAAATATTAATTTTGAAGTTTTTTTTAAAACAAAATACCTTTATCACGAATCATAAGGAGAATATTATATATAAGTGGAAGACACAGAATGCTCTCACCCTTTCCTCACAACTAAATCACAATAATTTTACTTTTAATAGATACTTTAATAGTTTTAACGGCGGCAATTGCTAATACAAAAAACCCTCTGTAAAATAAATAGAAAGATAAAACTGTGAAATATTTTAATGACTAGGGAAACAAAAAACGACAAGAGAAACGAAAATTAAAACGCAACTGCCGTCAAAATTTCCCATTTCTAGGTCTTAGTTTATGCTAGATAGAAACTGTATTTTGGTGTACAATATCCCTGACATTCATTGCCTCTAATGATTTTTTAAATTTATTTTTTTTATATATTGCCATATAGTAATTTGCTTTTTTTTTTGCTTAGACATACATAATATATTGTAGGGAAAACTAATGAAAGGTTTTTTTCGCTTATTTGCCATCTTTAAGTGATACAAAAAATTTAAAAAAACACTATTTTGAGATCTGAATTGATCTTTCTACAGGTAAATAATTAACGTAAGAAAAAAAATAAAATTTAGGAAAATATAACCACCTTTTTGTGTGGTCAATTCCATGCACACTGACTCTAAACCATGCACTTAATAAAAAACAAACCTGAACTATAACATACAGATCACAAAAGGACTGCACTATTTTCAAAAATCAAATAGTCCCAAAAGTAAATGGCGATCGCACGGCAGAAAGAAGACGCGGCAAAAAAGGGATTGACCGGAAGTGGATTGGTTCATTCTATATGAACTTCCCTTTAAGACATACTGAGACTTAAATCTCTAAAATGTTGAGATTTTAGTTTTTATGTTAATTTATGTTTACTATTGGCAACCAAAGCATCTAATTTCAATTTATGGTTCTGTTTGTTTCCTAATTTAATTTATAACACTTTTGTTAGTTTACATTTGATTAAATGAAGTTCCCGATGTATGATGTAGCTAATGTTCTTAATCCAACTCTTGGGAGTGGTTTTCGGGATTACAATGATATGTAATTTTTAATGTTTTTTTTCTGCGTATGTTCTTTTATCCTTAAGTTTACAGGTATTTTTGCCTCAACTTCGTATTTCCTTATTGGGCCAAATACATTTTTATACCGTAAACACAGTTTTAGGAATTCTGGAAATGTTTTGGTTTTTACTAGGACTTTCGACTAAGAGTATTGTGTTGTTTTAAACGCAGTTCTAATTTAGTTTTTATCTACTCTTTATTTATTTATTCCAACGTTATAATAGCAAAGATTTAGATAGTACGTATACATTAGTTAGGGGTTTTAAAAAAAAATCAGTTTGCACGTAAGAAAGCCAAAATTAAAATGTATAAGTAACAATTTATGGTAAAGTTACGATAAAAAACACATTGAAAACAATAACCTGTAACAAAGAATAAGAGTAAAAAAAACTAAAGAATTGTAAATTTTTACGATAACAAGATAAATAGAATAAATAATCATTGAACAACAGGGACAATAATATAAAAATATGTAAAACATACTGAAAATAAAATTATAAAGTATGAGTATACAAATTTCACCATTATAAGTGCAATGTATTATGACATTATTTATTACATAGTTACATATTACAAATAAAAAATGTCAAACAGGGGGTGAACCTTACTTTTAAATCATCTTTAATCAGTGCTTCGCACTCAGGAATTAATTGCGAGTGCCGATGGCCGAGCGGTCTAAGGACGTCGGGACTTTGAGTCTGAGTTAGAGATAGAGCACGGTTCGAATCCTGTCGGTGACCCTTGCACTTTTTATCAAGTAACCTATTGACATTGTACTGTATCGACGCTCCACCTTATTCTGTTTGATATGATCTCGCACCAGGCCAGTGGCCCATGAGGACGGGCAGAATAAGGCTTAAAATGGGATCGGCTTCTCCTTTTTAAAAAAAATTCAGTGCTTAATTACTGTAGCTTTAAAGAACTGGTAGATTGTGTGGCCCTTCATAATTCCAAAATAAACTTGCATAAAAACTACACAGTTAGATAAAAGTTAAAACAACCTAAGTCACAGACAGATAATGAAAACAAACTGAATAAGAAAACATTTACCTCTCTTACTCAGTTGATTAGTACAGTTGTGCAGCGATGCCACTGGCTTGCAAATGATGAGCATTGGAGATGCCCGACTTTCGACGGAAACACACCGACCGTCCTCCATCGCTGTATCCTCACTACGACCACGCCAGGCAACTCGTACCTCGCAGTCACGGGAAGTTTGATTTGCGTTAACTTGAAACAAAAAGCAGCTAAGTGTTACGCTTCCTCTGACTCCCACCGCACTTACCCAGTCCTCACTGCCCCAGATTAGGTTCACAGTCAGTGACATGTTCGGTAAATTAAGAGTGGTCTTGTTAAATGCTAATATATTACGATAATTAACACCCGTGTTATTCAGTTTATTATTAAAGTTAGTAAATTATCCTGAACTATGTTTATTCTATATTTAGAAACTATGTAGCACATATGATTTTGCTGATTAATGCTGCACATTTAATACTTTTTGGGAGTACTACTACTGCTGAAAACTACTGACAATAAAATAGGAATTACTGTACCCTTTAATTTTTCATGGGGCGGGAAGCCGGGCACAACTGCTGCCTTTGGCTACGCATTAATTGTATTAAGAATGAATAAACAGTAAAAAGAATAGTAATCTGGTAATTTTGTCAACCATTTCCCAGTATTAAATTTAATATCATAGAGATTTACCACTTTAATTATTTGTATTGTGAATGATGGAAGAAATTATTTTCGGATATGGGGAAATTTAATGGTCTACACCTTCTATTATATAGGTTATGTACCCCTGCCCCCTTATTAAATGCAATATCATAGGAATAATTATTTCCAGTGAAAGATGAAAGAAATATCTTTACGATTAACGGCGACTCAGGTGGTAAGTATCTATTTGTGGAGCTGACATTTAAATTGAATTTAAAAGTGAATAAAAAGGGCCCGAAAAATTTTGGGGTGGGGGGGGGGGGGGGTGGGGGGGGGGGGGGGTGGGGGGGGGGGGGGGTGGGGGGGGGGGGGGGTGGGGGGGGGGGGGGGTGGGGGGGGGGGGGGATCTCAAACTCACTAAGTGACATTGCTTTTAAAAACTAGTAGAATAAAATGTAAACACTTAAGTAAACAAATTTACAACTATCACAGTACCTTCTAGTGAAGACTTTCAACTTTATCTTACGTGAACGAAATTATAAAGTAGACTAAAAACCAAGCTGATATTAAAAATACAAAACTGTGGAGTTTTGCTGTGACAGTACTGTTTGTATTGCCTAAACCAGTTTATGTTTGCCTGAGATAAAAGGGCTGGAGGTACTGGACCTTAACCTCATGTTGATAAGGAATTACGGTGGTATTATGGAATACTCTCAGTTTTCTTGAAGAAAAGACAGGAAAACCCCAATTTACTGTTATCCAACAAATGTAGAGGTAAAAAAATAATTTTTTGTTGGAAATTGTTTTTTCAAATTTACATAACCGACATAAAACATACTACTGAAAGTAAAATAGTTACTTCACAAGACAAAATTACTAAATTTCTTTGTCATGAAATTCATACGGCCCGTACTCTGGATAGGGTCAAAACCTTTTTAAGTGCGGTTTTGCGGTAATGAGTTTCTCTTTACTAAACCTTTAATTTGATACCAAACTCGGCCTATGTCTTACATTTAAGATTTTCGGTCCGACTCCTCACGGGCCGTCCCCCTGAAAAGATAAAAATGTCCCCACTGGTCTCAAAAACTAGGTTCTTAATACAAGTGGTGATGTACAAAATTTAATTTGTATAAGTGAAGCCATACAAAATTAGTGAAAGCGTTTTCCATACTTTTTTTCCACCCTGTATAATAAATAACGTAATTTGTAAGTTTGGAAAGAATTTATTAGCCAGACACAGTCTTAACTGCACGTGAGGTAGCAGCTTGGCTCACCTAAATTGTTATGGAAGAAAAATTAAAATTAAATGCCAAATATTATTTGCTTAAAAAACTGGAATTATATTTAAAGGCTAATTTATATTTTAACAGCTAATTTTTGTTATTTACTGTTAAAATCCTGTCCACAGAAGTTTACCCACTTAAAGGATGATTAAATTCACAATGAAAAGTATTGGAATAAAATACATAACATTTATTCCTCCTTGTCTAAACCCTCCCCTTTCTTCTTAGGGGAAGTTTTTTCGAGACTGTGGACTTGACTAAAATTGTTGTTTCATTTGATTTAAATTATATTCTTGAGAAAATGTATGACTGCTTCGATTTCGCTACAAATGATGCAAATACTTGTATAACGTATTAGGTACTTATTTACGTATATTAGAGATAATTACGTATGCCTACTATAGTTTATGACGCCTTTTACACAGAAAAGTTATAAAGACAGTTTAAATGAGTTCTTATTCTATTGTTTAAGATCCTCACACAAGCCAATGGTCCATCAGGACGAGCAGAATAAGGCCTAAAAGGGGAACAGCATCTGCTAAAAGTAAGGAAAAAACAAATTAGGAATTTTAACTTTAAAATAGTGAGTCTTCCTCGACACGCCCTTCTTAAAACTGCGCCGCTGTCTGTCCGTCTGTGATAACCTTTGACAGTCAGGTCCTAGAGAGCTGTAACTTGGTAAAAGGGTTTCTCTTGGTTCAAGGAAAATCACTTGATTTTGATGTTAAAAGGACAATCCGTCCAAGGGATAACTCTCTTTACGTTCAGTATGCTCTATTGAAACTCCATTGCTTTGGTGTATTGGAAGTAGTTTTTTTGTTTATTAAAATTCATCATATATGTAAAACAAATGTTTTGGTAGATAAATATATTAATATAACGATTTGTGATGTGACTTTTCTTAACTGAAAAAGGTTTAGTAAAATTACATATATCTTTGCCATTAAACTTAAACATTATAGATTTAGAAACACACAGTCTATCCCGAGAGTAAACTCGGTGTATGTGAGAGTTTCCATCAATCACTCGGATTGATTGGGTGGACTCTGTCCTCGAGGGCCGGGAGTTGTTACACTAACGACCCGTTTAAGCAAGAAGTGATCGCCTTGAGTGCGAAATCCTTGACACCTCACTGCGTACAGCTAACATATACATATAGTTGAATTCTAAAAAGCTCTTAGGCAAAAATAAATGAATAAATTTTATATATTTTACTGTTTAGGGTTATTTTACGTGGTATTTTTGTGTTCGTATATTTTTAACTGTAAGTTTGACAAAACTTTAACAAAGGATCGTTCTTATTTTTAGGTTGGATTTAAAATGGATTTTGAAAAAGAAAAATACTACTATTTTCAATATGGTGACAAGCTCTAATAGTTTTTAATGAGCATCCTATATTTTTATGATTAAAGACTGTTTTTTTAATTCTTGGGTTTTGTTATAAATCTACTCGTTAAGAAGCTGTAGGTATTGAAAATTTTGTAATTCCCGCTAGTTATCGTTGCGAAGAGGCTATTACCAATCGTAGAATAAAGAACAGTTGGATTGCCTTTTTAATCGTAGTGTATCTTAAAATACAGTTCATTAATAAAAAAAAAACAACTAATTATTTGGCCACCGTATTTAAGAAAAGTAGCGCTATTTCGAAGTTTTCATATTTTATTTTTAAAAAGTAGCAGAACAAAAAGTAAGAAAAACGGTTTTACCAGTTTAAGCTTTTTGCGAACTGAAAAGTACCAATACAACCCAAAACAATAATTTCACCCTGTATAAATGATACTTTATTACAAAATAATCATTTAAACTCTGTGGCATTGGTTAGTCAAAATGTTAAATATCATTTTAAAATTTTATTGGATTAATGTATTACATAATTGTTTTTGCTTTAAAAAAGTATGTGAATATCTTCTATGCTGTAATTTATTATATTAAACCTTCTTAAAGAAAAACAGTTCAACACCAATACGAAAATTTATACAACCTTCTCACGAATTTAATCCATGACTTCTTTGTTATAAAGAACACTATCTTACCCCTACACAACGGTGAACTTAAAATGATATACTACTTTATCGATATTTACAAAAAAAGTGTTAACTAGCAAACTTTGAAATAATCGTGGTGAACGTACATGAAGTATAAAGCTAAAGCGTAAATTTTAACTATA
The DNA here is from genome assembly GCF_021130785.1 of Homalodisca vitripennis. Classification (NCBI taxonomy): domain Eukaryota; kingdom Metazoa; phylum Arthropoda; class Insecta; order Hemiptera; family Cicadellidae; genus Homalodisca; species Homalodisca vitripennis. Next base: position 45,062,514 of record NC_060211.1, on the reverse strand, counting down.
CTGTACATTGTTGTACATTGACTTTTTAAAGTTATGCGACAATAAAGTTTCACTTTTTAAGGCCATTGGGAAATCTTTAGACCTTCATTAATCTCCCTTTTCTGAAAAACAATGTTTGGATCATAAAATAAGATGACGTAAAGTTCCAGCAACAACTTATTACTCTAATATGTCCATTTAAATAATCAATTAATCGAATCTACATTCAGTTATTCTCAATTTTACTGAATTACATGCAAAACCCGTATTTCTAATCACAAGATTTATGTACTGGATTTAGATCGAGTTTCTAAAGGGCTAAGGGCGGGTCAGCGAATTGGTTAAAGAGAGACCGTGATAAATTGAGAACGGGCAGACTGTGTCAACAATCCTATTCCTGGACTGAACTCTGTCCGGCACCTGTAGCTCTTACTCTCTTACTCTTGAGATATGAGGGATTAAGAGTCAGTTCTTTTTCGAAATATCGTAAGTCCAGACATACAGATAGACAAACAGACTTACAGACAGACAGAAGGGACAACTTTCCAAGCTTATAATGTAAAATGCACACAAAGTTTTATACGTGCATTACTAATGTGTAGAAGACGTAAAAATTCTCGCAATAAAATTGAGTTCTTATTATATTAATATTTGTAAAAAGTTTAAATATATAAAATTAAGAATAATAAATAGATTTTAGGTGAATAATTTCCAGTTAGTAACCAACTGTGTAGACTTTCAGATTTCTTGTAGATATATAAAAACCTGGATGGATACAGTATACGGTTATTGTAATTCTAAAAAACACTACCATATTTTGTGTAAAAATACAAACGTGATACTGATAAATTCTATACTTGTAACAGATACACGTTTGTGTTATTATCACCGGGAAACAGAGCGGTTATATGTATTTTAGAAGCTAGGCAGGAATATGGTCCACAAAACCCTGTGTTATTTATCTAACTCAGTTGTAATGTTTATACTCAGTAGAGCTCCCGAGGATCCCACAGGACCTTGCCAGCCCCGGCACCGAGCACTCGTACAGTGTTTTAATTGTTGCCGCACATCCATCATCTCCTGCCTCGCTTCATTGTTCGGCTTCTGGGCTTTCTGCATATTTTAACACAGGAAAAATGACCCTGTTACCGTAATGGACATAGGGTAAATAATCTATTTTTATTATAAATCTAAGTGTACGATTCTGTTTTCTTATATAAAACAAGGTAGAAGCATGTCTTATTACCTGTTATAACAGGCTTTGCTGAGGCTTCCTGCAAAATTTGAAATATGCAGGTAATTTTGTTCTCTAGATGCCTTGCGGACATACAGACAGACAAACAATCTTACAAAAAGAAGTGGAAAAAAATAAAGCATCATACAACTCATTGTTGTATAAATGTAGTCCTCATAATTTGGTTCATTTTGTGAAGGCCAGGATAAAATTTGGTTATGAAAGTTGGATTGCTTTGGGGAAAAGAATTATTATTAATATTTCTTAGTTGATTCAAATTGTTCTTGGTAACTTTATAATTTTATAAAACCACAAGTTAATTTATTGATATAATAAAAATCGTCCTCATTATTGCAAAGATTTTTCGCACGAATATAAAGTCTCTTCGGAATACATTTTTTCACATAATAAGATGACAACAACTGTTGTAATTCAAAACTGAATAGTATTTATGTCTTTTACATTTATTTTAGTTTTTAACAGACCATACTCTATAAAAACATTTACTACTTTCTCATATTCGTGCTCCTCGCAACAAAGAAGTTAACTTAAGCGAATAGGTTTAAGTTTTTAAAAATCTTTGATTGCTCGAAATACACTTGTACTATAAGCCACTCACATTGGCACAAGACTTCTAATAGTTACTATGTATCGTACCGAAATATTTCTGTATTGGAAAGTCTTATGCAATTTACACTAAAACTAATAAAAATATAATTTCCATTAACGTTTTTCTAGTAGCTCAATTTTAAGGAGCATTTTTACGGATACTGCGTGTTGTAGTATAGGAACCGAAGGTTAATTATGCATTGAGTAAGGGCAGAGTTTGGTTTTTCATGAAATCGAATTCCCTTAAGAATAAATAATCGTTTGTCAACTCCTTCACTTTTGCCGGAGATTGAAATGACAGTGTACCTAAACGATTAAAAATATCGTTATATTATTTTTTTAAATATCTTTAATATTAAATATATATCAATAGATATATATTTAATATTATTTTATCTGCTCGACACACTTAAAACTAACTAAGCAGTTATAGGGGTTCTTCACATCCTGGGTTTACTCTCATAATCCATTCACAATTCTTAAAACCAGCTTTCTAGCCTGGAGCAAATAACTGATCAAAACTGTCATTCGACAATCACACAGCCCACCCTTGGAGGTCTAAAGTAAATACAATACTACACTTGCTCTTTATAATGTAATTATTTGAAATGTTTGGTCAGTAAATATTTATTACAAAAGTTACTAAAATTAATCCGAGTATGGTTGTAAATGTAGAAGGAGGTAATGCGAACCATTCTATCTTCACTGTAAGGATACGGTTAGAAACAAAGAAACGGCGACTTCTCTAACAAACCAGCATTAATAACATGAGCTTTGCTTACGATCTACCCAAATGAGCTATACACTTTTTTCCAATTATTTGTTAAAAGTTAAGGCACATACACTGTTGGCATCCTACGGGAAGCTCCGAACTAATTTCACATACTACAGAACTTTGTGCTTTATACCGATCTCTTCATGTTAAAGTATAACAACTGAGGAAGTAAGGTGGATTTCCACAGGGAGGCCGAAATATTAATTATGTTAGCAAAGTTTCGGGGAACTTTTAGAGACAATATTTCAAACGTATAGGTAAATTCTTAATCTAGCCTTCTGTGGTAGTGATAATTACAGTGATAAAAAGTACATTGTTTAGCTTGAATTCGTAAATCTGAAGACCCTCTCAATGATATGAAGTTACATGTTTCTGATTTATGGTATAAACTAGGTATAAGCTACAGATAGTATATAATGACCTCTCTTATCATATCAGTTGGGAATTAGGAACAGTATTGGCAGAGTAACATGATTTCTGTGCTCATTTCCCAATTACCTACCTAAAATCGCCCTTTGGACCACGTTTAGTGCAATAATAAATCATGAGGTGGAATGAATAATGGCAAATCCCAGCATTAGGCTTATGAGATATTAAGATTCCGTCGTCGTTTTCGCTTTGTAGTTGGCAGTGGGGTAGTGCGTATTCCTCCCCTCCCACTGGTCCCTTAGCACCCTTACATGGCATAAATTCTCAGGTAATTACTGTCGTAATCAGGCATACTTTTTTTTTTTATATATATATAAATTGCACTTAGTCCTGTAAGAACCTTTGCGCTGCTTCCGGAGTGATAGGATATTCAGGATGGGTAAGGTTATGGAGTAGGGGCCGCCTGCTATCGAGATCCATGAGGAAGAATTAGGGCACTACATCTCAAAGTCATCCTGGAAGAAGGGGAGGCCAGCTCTGAACGAGCCTCTACAGTCAAAGTAGGCAGGGGGTGGCCACACCCTTGTTGAGGTTAACAAGAACCTCTGAGGTAAGGGAACAAATCCCACCAACTCCAACAGTCATCTTCCACAGTAGATTAGACCTATTGAATTGCCCATGAACCCCAGAATCTCAACATTTGCGGTTAGTGATGTGCCGCTACTGGACATCCATAAGGTGGCCCAGATTGAAGTGGCACATCGGTTTTTGCTGTCCCCAGTGGTGGGTTCAAACTGGTAGGTATAAACCAGCCAGAAGTGATCCCTACTGGGTATACCTTACTGGACACCTCAAAAATTTATTACTATTTTGAATTTATTTTTTCTAGGGTAGCTCTTAGACCTGTGCTTTGACTCTTTCTATTTCAAGTAAAATAGATAAGCCTGAGAAAAATAGAGTATTGACAGTAATTAGAATGAAATTACTTTTTTGATTATAAAAAATAAGGTTAGTCATGATATCTTGCCAGATCGTTAAATGTATGTATTATATGATTTCATAAATATGAGTCATTAAATCTTACATACATTTCAACTTAAGCGCACAAAAAAATTACTGAATTAAATTAAGTGTTTATCACCGTAAAATGTTTATTGCACTCTGCTTTTTTATATTTCATGTCAAATTACATCTCTTTCGGCATGGGTTAAAAACTGAATTAAATGAAGAATATTTGCTGACTTAATATTTCCTTTGGCTTACTTTTCTGTAATTTTGAAAATAAGGCTGTGCTACGATTATAAACATATGTTTAACCTTTCTAAAAACTCAAACCTTGTCCATATTGAACATTTTTACCATAAAAATTGATTGGCAAAATTAAAATGCTGATTAGCATCTTGATTAGCGCCTTCGTTTTTCTAAAAATTTAAATTGCACTCCCCCCTCTTATGGAGGTAGTGTTGGTAGTTTAGCGAAATTTAAGAGCTCCCTTGGTAGCCCATCGAGTTAGGAAATACATTTAGAAACTTACTTTTGGATTATATACAGCAAGGAGTTGAGTTTGTATATTACTATTTCTTAAAATATCTTCTCTGACCTATTTTATGGTAAGAAAATTCTTAAACAATGAGATAATAATATTCTTAAACCTTCATACTAAAAGTTGCTATTTTGAGCACCAAAGTAGGAAGCAAAGACGATGTATGTCCTTTCTAATCATCCTCATCCCCCTACATCCTGAACATTCTAATCTAAACACCCATGATCACTATTGTGAGAAATAATAATATTATTAAAAATTAAGTTCCACCACTACAGTTCCTTTTAAAGGAGACGAAATATGTCGATAATTTATGATATAATAGTGATCACCTGAAACATATTTTCTTAATTCTCCATATACACGAAGACGAATTCATTGTTCTCCATTTTTAGACCCAAGTTAAAAATTACATACTTTTATAATATGAATACGGTAGCTATGTTAAATATATAAGAATTGTAATGCTTTATTTCGTTAGGGTCTATTTATGTGGTATATACAATCTATTCATACAATTCATAAATAGGATATTACGTTAATTGGTCATAGAAAAATATGCTAACACAGAATGAACCGAGGTTGTCTAAGAAACAGTGTTTATGAATAACATTAATATTTACGTTTGGGTTAATTAAAATAACCAAATGCAACAATGATTAAATATATTAAACATAAAATGTATTACATAGTAGTTTTTGGTTCTTATCGTAGCATTATAACAAAACGATGATTCAAACAAGACAAGAGCACGTAAAGTAAGCAAAAATGTAAGCACTGCTATAAAAGTTGTTTTTGTTGTCTCATTAACAAATCTTATATATGATTCATATCTGCTTATTTAATCATTGGTTTTGTCGCTGCGTCCATGTACTAAATATATTTTTATATGCAGCTTTTCTTTATTCTTGAGAACACATTTTAATTTTTATATATATCTAGTTACGCCTACCACAGTAAAAATGTGATAATGAGGTAATTTTTAATAGTTTAATTGTATTTTCTGAACCGATTCCAGAGTATTACATTTAGTATCTGACTTCAAAAAGGTGAAAGTTTGCATAACTTATAACTATTTCCTGTCGGTAACCGAAACAACTATTGATGTATTATTTTACCCATAATAATTTGGGCGCTTTGCATAAAATATCCACTTTACTATCACAACGGTGAACAAGTAAGCCTGAGCTCAGTCATATAACAGCTCGGATTAGAAGCTCACGAGAAACTTGCGCAATATCCTAGCCATATAATACTCTCGGCCGTTGCAGTGTTTGGCCGTCTCAGTTAAATTAGCTTAACTACAAAAATACGGTTGCAACTTATCAGTCAATAAAACTCTGATAGAAATGGAATTACATTAAAGTGACGTGAAAAGAACCTGAAATCCAGAACTTTAATTTATTTAAATCATTTAAAAAAGACTGATTTATTTCAGAGAAGATAAACCTGTATCCTGTACATGATAAGTTTGATGATCTTAACGCAGTGAATGTGACTACAAGAAGCCTGTATATGCGGCTCACGTCCTGCAGCACCATAAAACTGGCATCACATAGCGAATCTTCAGTGTGTCTTGGGTGTCTCCCATAAACTTATCCTACTTGTCAATCACTTTAACTATATGCAAAAATATATACTATAACGTTCTTTAGTTAATTTTAGTTTTAGCATGATATAAAACCGAGTCACATATATGTTTTTATTTTAATTTCGACTAAATAGTTCTTTTAAATATTGTCTAAATTAGAGGAAATTAAAACAAAACAGAATTAAAAGCGATAAAAACGTACTGTAATGATGGTTTTAAAATAATACCCATTTAATTACATGGAGCCAGTACAGTACTGAGCAGCACATTAGGAGGTGCAATAGAGTTTTGATTCGAATAATTATTGAATTTTTTTTAACAAAGTCTAATACGCTTTTTATGAACACAGAAATATGTAAAGTTTTCCAATCCTCTCAATATGGGAGATACACATTTAAAGTAACATTTTAGAAATTTTATAACTAGTTTAAGAAACCGTTTGGAGTAAAATACATGAATTTTTTACATTATGTGTATGAAATACGACTGCAGTGAACGTATTTTTATTTTTAGAGAGAAAAGATTTCTTCAGAAAAATGTTATATAAAGCATTCATTTGATTAAATTATATGGCTTTAAAATACATAATTTCATCGTGTCTTAAATATTTAAAATGCATGTATCTCCCTTAAAAAAAAAAACTAACTCTTTCAGAATTTTATAGAGTTTCCAGTTTTTCAGTTTGTACAGTCACTTGTTTTATTAATATCAATAATTACTTATAGGTGTTACAATAAAGAAGACACATGGATACTTAACATGAGTTGGACCTCTCCGACCAGAGTTATGGCGATGACTCACTATCCAGTTCAGTGCACAGAGTCTGTATCTTGTTTGCTGTCTGTTGTACAGAATTCAGCACTCTGTCTGCAAGAACTGCAGTATGCCGGTGATTGTTAATATTTTGTTGCTCGGGTCGGGATGCATGATTTCCGGTGGTTTGAAACAAGTCTATCTTCATTAGTTTTCCAACTTCGTGTATTTCTTTTCTGAAGATAGCGAGATCTTTGATCCGTTCTTCCAATTCCGCTCTCAGCTCTACCACCTGATCTAGCAATCATGCTGTTTCTTCAGCTTTAGGTGCTTCCGATTGTAATATCTTGTAGAAATGATCTCCATCACTTCCTTCAGTTACGACCGCTTTATCATCAAATGAGTAGCTTTTGTTTGGATCACAATGAATGGAGATCTCAGATTCCCATCGAGGTTTTTGTCGAGGGACGTTTAAATCGCCGGCGCTTTGGTCGCATATTTCAGCTTTCCTTTTGCCCATATAATGGGCGGATTCTTTTTTATGTTGTGAAATACTCAGTTGTTTGTCGCTTAAGAAGTGTAGAAATTTGGCATCTCCAGTTTCCTCACTGCCGTGTATATTCTGTTTGGAGTCATTATAAAACCCTAGGTGTAAGTCTGAAAAGATTCCTGGGGAATATTCATCGAGATTATGACGCTGCATTTGGATCAAACTGTAATTTGTGTGAACACAAAATTTTACTAAATCCCATTTATGTGTTGCTGTGAAACAAAATCCTAATAAAGACTAATTTTAAGTAACCATATTTTTGTCATATATATATTATAGACGATTATATTCTCATCAAGGTGATACGTTAATAATATTTTATTACTACGTACGTATAAACATTAGTTACTCTTATTTTATTCTAAGTAATGCACTGATGAGGAGCATGACAGACCTTTCATTTGCTATGATAAATCCATTTTGGAATCTTAAGTATGCAGTATAAACATTCTGATATATATTCTGTGATTGGTCCTTTGGCCTTTAAAATTATTTTAACATTGTTATACAACCTCCCTGATTTTTGGTCATTATGCCCCTCTTACTTCAAAATTCGAGACTTCAAAATTTTTTTGCTTAAAATATTTTTCTGCCCTTACGGAATTGCATGATTGGTAGAATTGTTATCAAACCTATAGAGCATATATCTCAGTTATTCTTATAACAATGAAATTGTCAGAAGAACAGTTTAGTTAAGAAATCAAATACAAATATTGTTATTAGGTTTTTAAGATTAAAATCCTACATGAAATAAGTAACTATGTTTTTGTTACTATTGTTAACAATAACAATATGATAACATATTTTAGGCTTTTATAAATGTACATACATATACGACTATATTAAGTACGTTATAATGTAAATGAGGCTAAAATTGTTGCAATGAGTTTATTTAAAATATCACGCCACGATAGCAGTGCAAAACTTATTTGTTGGGTGTTAAATATTCTAAAAATATGTATGTTGATTTAGTTCAATACCCAATAAAAGCATAGAACAATACAATACTATAGTATGGTGCTGACGAAATATATGTTAATGAATATAGTTTATTAGATGAGTTATGGATGGAATAAACTAGAATAGTTTTATAAAAAATATTTATTAAAAACATACTGTATAGAACGAATTGAAATTATATATAAGTAATCGGTATAATTGAAATTAAATGATAATCGCTCGATAGATAAAACCTAAAACTACTGTAAGTTGGTCGTAATGCTGCATGTTTAATCACTTCCTGCCACAACTTGAAGGAGTTTCTCGGCAAGCTCAGCCTGATGCATGGCCACTGGGGCCTCTACTGATAAGCAGAGGGTCAACACCAACTTTTAATGAGGTCGCTCGCAATACATACATAAATACCTTGAGCTTCCAATCTACGGCGAAGTTCTCAAGTTCCGATAAACTTTAAAACTTTCAGGAGAAGTTTAAAAGCCAAAAAAGTTACCTAAGAATGTATTTTGTTTATTAAGTGTATTATCTTAACATCCAAAAGCCCTAATTAAGCGTATGTCTTTAAGTGACCGTAGTTGGCATCTTTATTAAAATATAACATACAAAAAGATAGCAATATGTGTTACATTCATTATATGCTGATTACTTAAATTATACTAGTCATACATACACAAATCAAAAATAATCTTAAAACTGTAAATATATCTAAAAAAGGTTAACTAATGTTAAATTTTTGAAAGTTAAAAAAAAGTGCCTACATTAATCCTGGTGTACTATTGAGTGACAATGATGATTTAACATAAAAAGAGATAATTTGATAGATATTTAAACTGGAAAAATTAAACAAATACAAATTAAGTATAATAAATATAATTATATTATTTGTTTTTATATTTAACTGAACCTTCTACTTGATGATGGATTCACAGATTCAGAAATATACATTACAGGAAATACATAAAAAATGTTAAAAGATTTTGTGTTAATTTTAGTAAACAACTGTGGTGGCTACTTACAGTACTAATAGTTGATATTGGTTTTTATTTCCAACAAAAAGCTGAAATCGACCTGTTAAAAATTAAGAACAGCATATCAATATTAATGATATATAACAGGAATATATGCTTTTATAAGAATTTGTTATATACGTCAGAATTTTGAACATTTTCCATGTTTAAAAAATGTACAACACAACGTTTTGAGGATCGAAATCCATCCGGTGAGAAGACAGTTAGTACATATTATACAATTATACATTTACTTAAAAGTTGCAACGTTAGGTAATGGAAATGGATAGTATCGATTGTCAATTATCGATATGTTTGATCTCTACAGATGCATTCGTTCTTACTATGGTCAATACATATGTATTTTTTTAAGTAATAAGTCAATCAACAAGTTTGCAATCGAATGCTTTATAGATTTGGTTTGCAAAAGTAGAGGTTACTCTGACAGTATAGAGTGCACGCTAGACATCCCGTGAAGTGGAAGGAAATGTCAACGTGTAGGTAATTTTTGAACGGGCCTTTCGCTAATCTCTTTAGAGTAATGTTTAAAAAGAAAATAAAAATATTAAAATTTGATCTATAAAGTCTGTCTCTTATTTTTAAGTTTTATCAGAATTCGATAGTACATTGTACTTTAATTTGTTTGGGGATATTTGACCGCGCTATTGAGGGTTAAAAATAGTGCTTAGTTGATGAAGTACAAAGTTCGTATTTGAAATAAGTATGATTTGAAAATGGGTGTGTAAAAAAGCCGGGTTGTTGAAGAGGAGACACAAAAGGTCAAAATGAGAGTATCACATAACACAAGAGACTCCCACACGTGACTGTACTGACAACTTCCACCTTCAATATAAAAATATCTGGACACATGCTTTTAATACATATAACAACACGCTGCATGCATTGTTTGTTGTTTGGCGATGTACGTATAAGTTATTTAATGACTTAAGTCATTTAAAGAAAAATGTATTGAATATACAATATCAAAGAAAAAGGTTGCCATGGTAACCAAATTAATCAAGATTACTAAGTACATAGAGATCATATTCACATAAAACATATCATACAAAAAGAGTGTAGAAAACAGCAAACCTATGCTTAATGCCAGATCTGCGGTGAAATAGTTTGTACAGAACTGTACTGTTATTTCATGTCTAATAACAAAAGTAAGTTATATGTGCATATCGGGTGCACTAAAATCTCACCCCCTGCCCCCCAATTAGCATTCTTATGAATTGAGATGAAGCGATTTACTTTGGGGCGTTTATGTGACCAAATTAGGGTTTTTTTAATGAACATATTTGACTCCCACCCAAATGGGGTATTTTGGGGTTAAGTCAAACTTTTAAAATAGGAACCTCTAGCAAGTGACATCTCATTTTAAAAGTAATATAAAAAGAATAATAATGACAAAATTTAGAGGTCTATAATGTTAGTATATCTAATTTAGTAAATTAAAGTTTGAATAATTTTATAAAACTACAATTTAAGCTATTTTTAAAGTTATTGTAAGGCAGATAAAACATTTAATTATTGGTTATTTTAAGAACTTACGACACAAAACCGTAAAGCAAGTTATTACAGGAATTAGTATACATCAGCAACCATGAATAACATAACATTTATTAGGTTTTGTTTTCTCTGACCGAAGTCCATTAGGAAGTCCTAGGAATAGATGGTTTTGCCATATTATCTCTTATTGGTTACCAGTTAGTATGACACATTCAGTCCAGTTACTGTGTTAACTAAACGCCTAAACCAAATATCCATATGGACAGGCAGCATTGAATAAACTAACTGCTTCATGAAAATTTCTTTAGGCTTTACTATAAAAAGATATAATCTCTATTTTATTTTCATTTGACTGAGCCATTTTATGAAATGCGAAATAACAATGAAACGTAACACAGAAAGATTAGTATTATTGTTCATGTACTCAAAGCGCCTCTCATGAAGAAGTTTTCTGCATTTTATTTTAACGTAATATCATATTATTTTCTTAAGGATGTTTATAAATTTCTCATAGTCGGTCCCTATTCCAAAGTATAGAGTGTCTGATTTCCATAAAAGTCGTTCTTTATCAATGGAAAACTCATAATCAGATTCTGTGATTATGGGGTATAATTGAAAGGAGAATATTATTGTTTAAAACATTATCGAGTATTGAATAGACCATTATAGTTTTTCCGGAGCCTCAAGAGATCCAGCGGATTAGGGGTACTTCGCACCCCGACGCGCACACACCGTCACACGCGCAGCCCGGTCTACCTGGTGTCAGTGTTCACATGTTGGGTCATAGTCTGGGAAAACTGCTATTTTTATATCTTTAATTTTAGATTAACATTTTTATATTTTTGAACTGCAATTTATTTTATGAATGAACTGCTACATTCCAGACGTGTCTTAAAACGGATTTACTGTGAACTTAATTTAATAACTAAGTTGTTGATTAATTAATTTATTAATTTGCAATACTGATAACATTAACAAATTACTATTAATGTTATACTCAAATATTAATTATATATTTTATATACTTGTACAAGTGTAGTACATGTGGGAGCAAACACCAAACTACGTCCTCTAGGATATTTGTCGCAGAGCTTATGAAGTATTCACCTTTTGAGTCTCCCCTAGACGGAAATGGGAAGTATACTAATGGAGACTAAGGCGAGACAAAACTCTTCCAACTTTTCGGAGAACAGCCTCCGACATAACGGCGGATTGATCATATTATAAAGTAACCTGTGTTAGAGGCAACTTATTCTCATCATCTGCAAAGCCACGAAATGGTTGTAAATGTACTTCCTTATCTAATTAAAATAGAGGGTTTGTTGCAGTTTTAATATTGAGATTAATTCTAGTTTAAGAATTACATTGATGTAGAATGTTTCGAAGATCGGCTCTAGAAATCAGCTTACAAAGATAGATGGGGACAAGGGTGAGGCCGCTGTGTCAATAATCCGCTTAAGTGCCCTAAACAGGGACCAGAAACTTATTGAAAAGTACTTTCAAGCAGGTAGCACGTCTGTAGTGATATAAATCTTATTGTAAAATACTGTATTTTTTTGCCTGAGCATTAGTGATGCGTATCGTTTCGACTTTCATTTCATATTCCAATAGGGAGATATATAAGTTTAAGGATATATTTAATACAAATCCAAAGGTTTTTTATTGTTTTTAGTATTTACGTAAAAAAACAAGGTTTTTGAGATTTGTTTTCCAATAACTATATCGTAAAGTGAAACATCTTCCAATATTCTACGACTAATAATAAGAGGAAACTCTATTAGGTTCAACATTATTACTATGGAAAAACACTCAAGGTCATTTTAATACAACCGGCTCTTAATACGGCAGTTATTGGTTAACGCTCAGGTTACAGAACTTCCACTTCAAGGGATGGAATAAGTTCAATTCTGTCCGCCCGTCTGTCCGTATACTATTTCGAGCATAAACTGACCTGTAGATTCGAAATTTTGATGAATTTTATTGAATTCTTTTGTACCGATTACATATCTTAAAATAAATATTATTATATCTAAAAATTGTAACATGATTTTTCGGATGCACATTATAAATGTAGCATGTTTGGTTGAATACTTTGCCAGTGCAGTTTGTATTTGTTACCATGCCGTGATCAGTGTAGCCACATCAAGCAGCAAATTAGTCGGTGTCAATCAAGTATCACTTTACCCTCTCGCTGGTGGTAATTCCAGGATTAGGCTGCCGTAACCCATTTATTGTCCTTGATTGATACAAACACCCCGACTACTGGAGCTATTCTGCTCCTGTTAACTAATATTGCTGCTCGCCTAATGGGATTTGCTGCTGAAATCCTGTTTGGGTTTATTGTTCTGGTACATAATCATTCACTATGTTTGAACCACTACATAAACGGCTCTATCGTTTCATACTCTATTTTATGTGCTTTTGTTTTAAACATACAATTAGTTCATGTTATATATCAAATACACAACCAACCTCTTATTCTTAGTCTTATTGTTATAATTATACAAATTTAAGAGTACGCCTCACTACGTCTCGTGTAAAAACCTTCCCTAAGGTTGCATAAAAGATTTAAAATCTGACAGCTCGCTTCGTTCTCGAGATGTCCTCGAGATGACAGATGGCCAATAAAAAAAAGTTGATACAAAAAGTGACGTATCATAAAACTTCTTTAGAATTCCTATAGTAATGAAGTTTCATGGAAAATTTCAAATCTGTAGGTTTTTTTTCGCGATGTTGTGTGCACGGACAGACACATGACAGACAGAAAGATAATCATAAATTAAATTATTCTTGCACCACTAGTGTTAGGCTAATGATAAAGCTCAGCCAATAATATTGACTATGTAGTTTTTACTTTATTTCCAGTAAATATATAAGTATTTATCATAACTAATACAGTATTTAAAAGATCAACCCGAAACAGGTTGGTACGCTGTAGGGCACATTTATCCACACCTCTTGCACTTCTTGTTTTACGTATCAAAATATGCTTAAAAAAATTTTAAAATAAAAGCTTATTATTCATGTGTCATCATCGCTAATTATATTTAAAATAAATTGTACCAAATGTACAATAATAACGATCTTATGTTTTATCCCATTAAAACAACTTAAAATATATTTGATTGAAGCATTATGAGAGATGTCTCATTTTAAGATAAATGCGTCTTTTTAGTTTTTGTTACTAACCTTTATATTTGTTAATAATAAAAAAGTACGTACTTTTTTATTATTTAAACGGTGAAGTACAAAAGTATTAGGATGTTTTGTGAATAACGCACAAAATATCGAAAACACTAAAAACTGTTTTCTGCATTTTAATAATACCTTTGAAATGAGACATCTCTCATAATTCTACGACTATAAATGAGACCGTTAAAGTGTTTATGTTTAATATTGTTTTTATCTAACAAATCATAAGGCCGTTTCTCTACAGCCGTATAATACGGAAGAAAACAATGAACGTAAACACGAAAAAGCTAGTATTTTTTATAATTAAATAAGTTATTTATATTAGTTTTGCAGACATTTTAATGTTATTAATATTTAGTTAAGTAATCCAAAGTAGCAGGTTTAGATAAGGTACTCAGGCATAAAGTTATGGATATCCAGAGTAAAATACATTGTTGTAAACAAATGTTTTGAAAAAGTGAATGTCAGAAAAAACATACACAACACGGCCATCCACTTCTTAGAAGAATAAGTTATCAGTTGAAATAATTGTTGACCCCAAATAAAAGTTTGTGCAGGATCCGGGATGTTCCATCACAGGTTTGTTTATATTCTACAAGCGATCCACCCCCGGCTCCACCTCTCCTCCACTTAGGGCTCCTTCCTTAACTTGATTGTGGGTAATGTTTACAGGAACTAGCATTCTCACGAGTCTCTCATTACGTTCATGTGTTGATGGAGGATGATTGAAACTTATTAATGTTAGCTTGCCACATCATATTGAATTATTAATTAAACCCCTTACAATGGAATATTAACGATTATTTTGTTACTGTAGGATGATTTTGGACACATTAATGTTCCTAGCTTTCAATAGAATTTAATCTTCATTAATTAAATTTCATGAGAATATGAACGTTTTGTAAGGATAAGAAGAGAAGACTGAAGTCTCTTACAATATCTTCAACTGATTTTAAATATGGTAGAAATGTTTGTAGAGTAGACCTCACCAAAATAGTCCGATGACGTGTGAGGCGGTTTTGCCATATCGCTGTTCCCGCTATGACGTAGTTATGGTCACTACTGTCTGTTTGAATTGTTGTCTGAAACTCAGCTGAATGAAATAAAAGGCACATACGCATATCAGTGGCGTTATATAATGATGTTTGCTCATTCCAGTAGATGTTGAGACGGATCAGAGTGTTTACAAAGTTATTAAACGCTGCCCAATACAGATCTTTACACAGCGGGTGTTTAATGGGTAAGGGACGAGTTATGAGTGTTAGTGATGAGAGGGACGAGTAGTCACGTGATCCGGAGTCCTGCCGTCATCTCCAACCCCTGCCAATCACTGTTGTCTTTTTTGTTCTGTTATAAAGAAACGGTGTATGGTAAAATACGAGTATAAAATATATAGGAATTTCTTAACAAGAAAGTGTTTTCTCGAATATCTCTGTAACCGTAATTTATTTATTTACCCATTATTCCCAACGGAAATGCCATTACAAATTTGCATCTGATTGTGACACGTACGTAAATAAGTATGTTGCAAAACATACAAATATAAGTCCTCAGAATAGCAATAACTACAATTTTATTCATATTAGGTTTTATAAAACTAATGTAATCATTTTAGTTTTAAAATTTAGACATTTTACAAGGAAACTAAACAAAAATATATACAATATTATGGAAAAACAACAAACCGATTAAATTATCTATGACTTTAGTTAGATAGATTATACTCAGAAATACTTTTTTTGAAAACCAGAATTATAATAATATTTTATTGCTGAAAGAACGACATTGATATTTTATTTCATTGAAATTATTATTGCAAAAACAAGCTGCAGTAAAAGAAAATATACTAATTACTTCTAGTGTAGTATTTCAAACAGAAAATCTATCTAGTAGGTTTCGTTTTGTTAAATAGTTTTGATTTTTCTTTTACTGAAGAAATTATTATTATTGTTTAATACAAAATTTTGTGAAAAAGTTAATTTTAGTCTTATTAAAAGTATGAATTGTTAGAAGTCATATACTATTTAATAGTTATATGTAATATAAGTAATATAAGTAATATGTTATATTTAATATAATATGTAATATAACATATACATAGAAGTTATATGCAATAGTTGTCATATTACACTTAACGTGGGAAAATCCCTAACTCTTCCATATTAAAATTTTTAAATTTCCAGTTTCAGTATCGTTGGTACTCCTATTGGTAATAATTAATACCTTTATTAGCAATTTAAAAAGTGTTCGGTGTTGAGCTATTTCGGAGTAATTTTTACTACGAATATTCGATATTTATTGTACGTTTTTTTCATGAAAATTTGTTCATAAAGCACTACCAGCACTAACACTATAGTTTTGAATATAGGAAATTTTACTATGCATCTTACGAGACGTGATACAATTAAGCAAGATCAGAATAAACCAAGCTAAAAGTCACGTAACTTGCAGCAGAATATGAATTCAAAATGTCACTTTTGAGAAAACTTATAGACAGGTAGCCAAATAGACATAAGCGCGATGTTTATAGCTCAAAGACAGACAGAGAAATCTTGCCAGCCTCCTAAGCTACTTCCCTGACGCTCAGCCAAAAATTAATAATATATGTAAAAAAATCCAGTTATTTTAGGCTTGGCTTCCAGCAACAGTTAGGTACAGTTTTGTTAAATGTGAGTCTCATTTGAGTGAGTTATTTAAAATTCACTAAGTAGGGGTAATGAATATGGAGGAGAGAGTTAGGGGAAGACTTGTCCGCACATTGTATTATTCATGATGTGGTTTAACGAATATAAGTTGTCTTGCAAATAGCTTAATGGTTCCATTTTCCCACTACAGTGTTTTGTTCCATTCACTTTAAATCCAAAAGACTGATGTGAAGAACGGTAAATTGTGCCTATGTAACAGTATGATTAATATTTATGTATATTGGCTGAACGTTAGTGAAGCCTATGACTGGGTGGAAGGATCAGTTTCTTTAATGTCTATCTCTTCGCACGATATATCGAGAACGAACTGACTTGACATTTAAGATGAAGTTTCTTTTCCATACAGCATTGGATTCAATGATTATGGATGTCAGTCACTTCATGGTATTTGGCCAAGTGTTAGCGAAAATTTTAGTGTAGGTCTTATGGGCAACCATAATGACAATAAGAAAATCGTAGAATAAATTAAATGTATAAATAATCTGTGTATGGAATTTTAACATGTGATATAGTAACACTTATAGGCTAACTATTTACAAGTTGTATCGTGAGACATTTAATTTGTAGACTTTTAAAGCAACATATTAAGCATAGTAGGAAAACATTTTGTTATTTCATGAATAATGTGACAAATTTCTCTTTTTATTAATGTCTTAGAAATAGTTAAACAAATATTATTTTACTGTATTGTTTATATATTAAATATGGAAAAGAATATAATAAAAACTTATCCTAATCTTTTCACTATGCAGGCATTTATTTAAAAATTATTCATAAGTAAACTAGTTAAATACTTCATCTGGCAATAAAAGAGCTACGATAAAATGTGGTAATCGTTGTAATATAAATTTTATAGTTTATTTTGTCGATAAAATATTTTAAGAATGTGCAAATATTATAAAGGAGATCGAGTAATTTCTGCTATGCGGGAAACAATGTAATTACCACTGAACAGTAACAAAAAAATTCATCATATTTTTCAGAATTTTTTTCAGAATTTGAACTTATTACAACGCTAAAAGGACTCAAGTATTGATAGGCTGAAGTTAACGGAGCAGAAGGGTTTAGCAACATATTTACTTTAGGTACTGTATATATCGCAAAACAATCAACAACCTGAAAACTAAGTGTTTGCTGCGTGCCGCGCTTGTACTTGTCGCGTACTTGACAAGTTCACATGTTGCTACTGAGAGATTTTGATATAAAATTATTCCAGTTGCAAGTAGGTTTATGACAGTTACAAGAAAACGTTCATTCAAGGAACAAAAACACCAATTTAAGCCAAGTTAATTGACTCAACTTTGAATCAAACTCTCCTGCCACCTTAATAATTCTAAACGTTAATTTCTTGGATATGTGACTTTTGAAAATGCAAATTACGCGTAATAGATATTTACCCACCAAGTCATGTACTCTGATTCCTTCACATTGTGTTATTACATAATGCGTTAGGTAAGCGATAATTTCGACACATGAAGTATTACATTATAGTGAAAAATAGATTTTACAAATTAGCTCCCTTTTAGAAATGTAAATAAACAATATGAAATAATTAAATAAAAAAAAAAAATATATATATATATATATATATATATATATATATATATTAACAGCTATGTCAAAAATTAACAGTAATAGATTTGACAGGGTAATAATATTTCGGATATTTTCCATCGTTACGTAATGTAAAATGTATACCAGACATAACAGGTGGCAACATAACTAGAACATAAAATAGAAGTCCCGTGCACGAGATTTTGTAACATATAACGATGACAATTGTCTGAAAGTCTTTTTAAACCTTCCATCGTTAATAAGAAACATCAAATAATTTAAAATAGAAATTATATAAAATTATATATAAAAATTATATAACAGTTAAGTTACAACAAATAGAATAACTACATAATAACTAGAATTAGTAAAATAACAACATGTATAAACAGTGTAATGAAAACCATATAAGGAAACAAATGCCACCAAGTATATTTTGTTTGTTGCACCAAGAACTTGGAAATGGTGAGGCCCTTTAAAAGAGTCAACAAAACAGATCACTGAGAGATGAACATTAATAATAGGATTATGATAATAATGTAAGTACATATCCTATTTTGATTGATGCCCTGTTTAAAGGTTATATATGTTACATAGTGTATAAAACGTTTTTAGGATTGAAATGTATTTTATTTGTCAGGTAAATAAAGGAGCTTATATTATCGTCAGAGACATCAGGTTTTAAACGCCTTGTAACAAAACTTCCCTCGTTCCAAAACCTTACTCTGAGTTTGTGAGAAGTCAGCTATTTTGAACTGTAGTCAATAATTTCTAACTAAGGATATTAAGTTGATTGGCAAGATAGAATAATTTTACGGTTGGGTTAGTTAAAAATATCAATTTACCATGATTGTATACAAATTTTAAACTTGTATAGTACATTTTAACAAATACAAATAAGTCAGTTCTGGATCATTATAAATAAAAATAAAATAATAAAAAAACGATTAAAATGTTTTTTTTTTTCAATTTAATTTTTAACTTTGATGGGCACAAACATATTTCCAAAAAAATATGAGCCAGGCTTGAACAACTTCCCTTTAGTCCTAACATACTTTCTAATATGGTTACCAAATTTAAAGGCCTTACCTTGAAATATTCAGCAGATATTATGGGTTTTGTAAAATCAGTCCAAAATAGAAATTTTGGTTAATGTCAGGATATTCTTGAAAATTTCACTGATTGAATACAAAAGAATGAAATAAATTTATTTACACACTATCACTATGTACAGGAGATATTAAAAAGTATTTACAAGACTATTTAGTGCCAAAATTATTGTCTTCATTTGCCAAATGTTCCTGTACAAGTGTGTTCTCACTCACTGGAGATCGTTCACGTTTACGTTTATTCATATTTGAGACCGAAATAACTTCAAATATGATAAATAAGATACGTAAACACGAATTAATACACTGGAACAACAAATATATAACCTTATACTGCACTAGCAACAGACAAAATAAATCATCTGATCGCTATAGAAACTCCAGCCAATCAGAGTCAAAGCAGCTGGGCACAGATCAAAACCAAAACTTACAAGTCATCTAAAGACACAAAAACCAAAAGTGGTGGAAATATTTTCTCCATATAGCCTGTATCCTTGTGAATCGATTCACGTAATATCACGTTATTTGAGCGGCAGCAAGTACGAAAATAAAAATAAAAGCGAGCAATCCGACATATCGGATCGCGGTGTTTTTCGAAGGTGTAGGGTAGTCCGATATTTCGGACCGTGGCTAATCTTAAAGTGCTAAAAGGGTTAAAACCCAAGAAAAAATAGCACTTTAACATTACATTAAAATAATATTATTTAAATCTATATTATGTATTAAACTGTAAATCATAATATCATAGTATAATACACCTGTAAAAGCAGTATATAATACCAGTTATGTGTATTGTGTCTTATATAAATTATATTTATTGATAAGTAACGGATATTCTTCATGGTTTAACACTTGTATACATCTTCTAACATAAACAACTTAAACATCGCTATTTCTTCCATGTTGTAAAATTTGTAGTTGAAAGAATATGTTGTAATAATATATAATACACAAATAACAAATCATTTACAAATGGACCCTTTAAATTCCTATAAGTGTCTGTATATTTTATTATCTTTTACGTACATTTGATACAGTAAAATATATTCATGCTGTTAAACATTAAATCTAGAAAGAACTGAGATTCCAATATTAAAATTATTAGTAAAGCACTAAAAGTATAATGGAGTTGTGAGTAAGTTTTGGCAACCATTTTGACTTGTCGAATAACACTCCAGACCGCTTTTAGATAGATAATAACTAGTGAACAAAGAATAGACTTTTATGCATAGATTAAAGTTATGAAAAATAAAGAGATAAATTTAAAAAAGAATGAGAAATTGTGAAACAAAGCCTTGTATTGACTCTGTCAGTTCCTTTGTTGGGAGTGGACATTCCTTTGTTACTGGATCGTTTCTATCAGACTTGCGACAACTTCCAAACCTTTCTCTTTGTACGTTTTATCCACCCTAACAGCAAATATTGTTCTGTTCCGGATTTATAAATGTAATAAAATATTTAAAGTAAAGTTCCAGTATTTATTTTGCGTCATGGTAAACTATATTAATCTGCAATGCTTCTTACACAGTAGGCTGTATAATGAACAAACATTTTAATGTTTAACTTTTATGTATTTAGCAAATGTGTAAAATTCATTGCTGATAGTTGATTATTTAAAAAGGTAACTTTATTTTTGCATTGGTTACAATATTAAGCTATTATAAAAAAAACTACAACGTTTTTATGGTTGTTATAAATTATTTTATTCCGATGGTAAATCTGAAATCTTAAAAGTGGTTACTTAAAAAGAAAAGAGTTAACACTGCCATATAAACCCTATACCATAAAAATAATAATGAGCATTAACTCAAAATCTCGACACAACAATAACGCATGCTCCACAACAGCGAATTAGTTTTGCTAATCTCTAGTTAGGCCTTTTATCAATGTTTTGGCCAACTACGCCAGTATATTAAAATAAATACATATGTTATCGATTGCAGGTTTCATTGATCTGTACAATAATAAAGGAAGTTCACTCGATTATTAATATCTGTTTGGATTATAATACAGGCATATAAACATTTTTGGTACATGGTTATTTTGAAAATAATGGTATCCATGAAAGCTGGCCAGTCACACCGACACGCCAAGTCAGAAATAAAATAGTTTTACTTTAGTAAAAGGAAACACATTTCTAGACCCACAGTCCAAATTTTAATTGGAGTATGGATGTTCAAATTGGATGCATAATGAGCAAATGGTCAGTTTCTATTTTCGTCCCAGAATTATTGTTCTATTGAGTGCAAAAGCACTTGCACCAACTGACGTGAATGTAGAACACGGCCCAGCAATCGTTAGTATCGAATTTCCTATTGCAGACCGTCGCTTTGTGGTTTTACTGTATTCTCAAAAGAAACTATAAAACTGTTCAATCACATAATAATGTAAATTGTTTAATACAACTAACACCCATATGTATGTTTAACTTACTTCACATTTGATTTCTTCTAGTTATATCGACTAGTTCTTATAAAATTTATTAGAATTTTATCAAACGCTTACAAACAGGTCGTATAATCTACTCTTTTAGAAGTCGGTTGAAAGCAATAAATCAAGTAATATTAACTCTTTTATTTTATAGTTCTAATGGCAAATCTTGCTGTCATTTCGGCACTAAAGTAAAAAAAAAAAAAAAACTACTTAACATAGCATAAGCTAACTTTGTACTTAACACAATGTAAAACCTATATTACACCACGATAATATAAGTTAAAAAGGCAAAGCCTTATATAACTTCTTGGGTAAATATCTATTAAAAGTCTATCTGTAACATACGCAATCATATCACAATCATTATTTGTAGTCTATTAATTATATAATGAGTAAGCTACTATATTATTTATTTAATTATTATGCTCGACTTATAATATTTTGTCAATGTAGAAGATGTACCTCTGCACAGGCTTGCCTTTAGAGGTATATTATATTTCCCAAAATATAAAAAAAAATGATGAATTATTTAGAGCTGGGGGAGAGTATTTTAAGTATGTTAGTTAACCAAAACGTGTTTTTTTTATTTTTTATTTTAATTTTAGTACATTCTAGGAAAACAGTTAAGTTAAACTTTTAGATTATATTGATGTCTATGTAAATATTAATATTTTAATTTTGTGAGCTTCAATTATCTTAGTGTAAATCTTATAGCATATTTTTTCTGGTCGACACCCTGGCAGGTCAAGGACTTTATTGTATACATATCTGTTATTGTTTATTATGTATTAACTATGTTTTATTTTTGGGAAATAAATATTTTCTTTCTTTCTTTCTTTATATTCATGAACTTACGGTTCAGAGTAGTAAAGGGGACCAAAAAGTTTGATTTGACGTCGAATCACTTTACTTGGCTTAAATTGGTTTTTGAGGTCCTTGAATACAGCTATTTTTGTAATTGTAATTCGCAAGACAATTTTGATACGAATTAAACACTTGTTTTAAGGCTGTTGAATGCACTGTAGTAAATTCTGCTGAATACTTCAGTGTCTTGTCACAATATATTAAACCATCCTACTCGTTACCTTTTAATTATGCTAATGCATACATTTTATAAAGGATTTAACATCCTATGTTGATTGTTGTAATCAAGTTTATTTATAATTGTACAGCCCAGGAACCGAAAGCAAACTTTAACTGTGTAAGCACACGCATTGATTTTTCTTGAGATCAATAAAGGAATTTAATTAAAGGTTGAAATTTATTAAACGCCACTTTATACAATCATATTTTTGTTACAGAGGAGATTTAGGTTGTAAACTGTGGCACACCCGCCGGTAAGAATCAGTATTTCGAAATATTTTCATGACGTGGCGGAATTCTTTTATGTTTGGTCCCTTATAAATCCGAAAATTCATATTTTAAGCCCTTTTGGTTAACATTTTCGTTTCAATGTGGAAATGCAAGATTGTGTCTGTTACAATTACATGCATTTTATGGTTTATATGGTATTTGTAAATGAATTTAGTTTGACTATTTATTTGTTTCGGTTAAGTAGTTTGGATGTAATAGACAAAGGAGATTTTGGTTAACATTTTCGTTTCAATGTGGAAATGCAAGATTGTGTCTGTTACAATTACATGCATTTTATGGTTTATATGGTATTTGTAAATGAATTTAGTTTGACTATTTATTTGTTTCGGTTAAGTAGTTTGGATGTAATAGACAAAGGAGATTTATTGTTTTAAAAATGATAAATTATTCAGCTAAGCTAAAAAAGTATTGAATATTATGACGAAAATAGCATTAACACTTTTTATGAAGTTATAGATTCCATATAATATATGCTACGATTAAATCCAACAAAATTAATCCGTACATACGTCTTGCATTTTTATATTAATCCACACCATCGGACAATTTAAAGGCCTGCTTTAGTGGTGGTCATCTTGATTGTAAGACTATTAATACAAAATTAAACCCAATAAACATTTACAAATTGTTTCAGTCTTATAAATATGGGAGATATCTCATTTTAAAGATATAATAAATATGCATGGAACGACTTTTCAATATTATCTATGCTTGTATTGATTATTCTCAAAAAGAACTCACGTTTTTATATTTCGTCATTTTGATATTTATTATACACTTTACAAGAAAAAAGCGTTTAAAGGTGTGGTAATAAGATCTTATAAAACTCCCAAAACCCTACAATTAAAAATACGGTTCAAAGTGTACCATGGGATGTGTACGTTTCCCCCCCCCTACCCTATAACTAATTTCCTGTTTCTACTCTTGGTACGTTGTTGATTCTCTCTCACTAGTCTACAACGTGTGTCTGGGGAAGCCTACCTGGGGCACTAGCAGCTCCTCTCCCTTTATTCAGGGATTCAAATGAATGTATTTTTTATGGATAGTATCTTTCGAGTGTACATTGTTCCTCTACTAGCCTATAATTTACTTCCTGTTTCTATCCGTAGTACACTGTTTATTCTCTCTCACTAGTCTATAACGTCACTGAATATGTCAGGTGAAGCCTACCTGGGGCACTAGCAGCTCATCTGCTTTTATTCAGAGATTAACCGAATGTATTTGTTATGGATAGTATCTTTCCCGAGTGTACATTGTTCCTCTACTAGCCTATAATTTACTTCCTGTTTCTATCCGTAGTACACTGTTTATTCTCTCTCACTAGTCTATAACGTCACTGAATATGTCAGGTGAAGCCTACCTGGGGCACTAGCAGCTCATCTGCTTTTATTCAGAGATTAACCGAATGTATTTGTTATGGATAGTTTCTTTCCCGAGTGTACAGTGTTCCTATACTACCCATAATTTACTTCCTGTTTCTATCCGCGGTACACTGTTGATTCCATCCGGACTGGGACTCTGAGTACCGCACACATTTTTGGAATAAACATCGTTAAGTGAATATTTTTCATACCGAGCATAATCATTATTTTGTTAGTTTTGAAAAATCGCGTTATCTAAGTAGAGACGAAGTGTAGATTTTTAGTCTATACTGTTAGTACATTGATAATAAATAACGTAATTCGAAGTTAGGAAAGAATTATTAGCCAGCCTAAGGTCTTAGCTGCACGTGAGGTAACAACTTTGCTCACCTAAATTGTTATAGAAGAAATGGGATATAAAAGAAACATTAAAATTTAATTTTTAACATTAGTTGCTAAAAAACAGGAATTACAGCCTGCTAATGTTGTTATGTAATGTAACAGTCCTGTCCACAGAGGTTTACCCACTTGAAGGATGACCAAGTTCACAATGAAAAGTATTGGAATAGATTCCATAAAAACCTCATCACTGTTATTTGTCCACTGTTACAGTCCATTTATTTCTTCTTGTGTACCCATCTTCTTTATTTTTAGGGGAAGATTTTTGAGACTGTCGGCTTGACTAAAATTGTTGCTGTATTCGATTATATTACTTAAAATAAGAGAGGGAGAAGAATTATAGCTGCTTCAACTTTACTAAAAATTATGGATTTACGTGTATTGTGTATCACATACTTGCGTATATTAGAGGTAATTACGTATAACTACTATAAATTATGGCTCTTTTTACATGGAAATGTATAAGGTATGCAGACAGTTTAAATGTAATCTTATTCTATTTTATAAGATCCTGACACAGGCGAATGGTGCATGCGGACGAGCAGAAAAAGGCTTAAAAGGGGAATAGTTTCTGATCAAAGAAAGAAAAACATAAATTAGGAATTTTAGCTTTATATCAATGGGTCTTCCTCGACACGCCCTTCTTAAAATTGCGCCGTTGTCTGTTTGTTAGTGATAATTTTTTATAGTAATCAGGGTGACGCGAATTCATAAAAGGAGGACTTTTGGGTGTGAAAAAGGAGGTCCTAGAGAGCCGTAACTTGGTAAATGAGTTTCTCTTGCTTAAAGGAAAAACACTTGATTTTGAAGTGAAAAGGCCAAAGGACAATCCGTCCATGGGATAACTCTCGTTACGTTATGTCAGATCTTTCAAAATTCCCTTGTGTAAGGTCATGTAAGTATATTTTTGGGTTGTAAGAATTCATCATATATGTAAAATAAATGTCTTGGTGTATAAGTATATTAATATAACGATTTGTGATGTAACTTTTCTGAACTGAAAAAAAGGTTTCATTAGATTACATATATCTTTACAATTAAAATTAAACACTGTAGCTTTAGAAACACTTAGTCAATCCTGAGAGTAAACTCGGTGTATGTTTGAGAGAGTTTCTATCAATCACCCGGATTGATTGAGTGGACTCTGTCCTCGAGGGCCGGGAGTTGTTACACTAACGACCCGTTTAAGCAAGAAGTGATCGCCTTGAGTGTGAAATCCTCGACACTTTCTCACTGTTTACCGTTAACATATAAATATAGTTGAATTCTAACAATCTCTTAGGCTAAAATAAATCAGTAAGTAATAAATATATAAATATCATATAGTTCTTGTGCAGGGTGTTTTTTTAACATGGTACATTTTTGTTTATATCTTATTAAACTGTACGTTTGACAAAACTTTAAAAGAAGGACCGTTCTTATTTTTAGGTTTAATTTAAAAATGAGTTTTGAACAAATCACCACCATTTTCAATATGGTTACAACTTTGAATTATTTTAAATGAGCATCCCATATTTTATGATTTAAGACTTTTTTACTCTTAGGTAAAAAAATGTACTCGTTAAGAAGCTGTAGGTATTAACATTTTTGTAATTCCCGCGTTGCAGGTAGCGTTGCAAAGAGGCTATTCCACTACATCCAATCGTAGAATAAATATAAAAATTACAGTTGGATTTCCATTTTAATGTATCATAAAATGCGGTTTATTTCTAAAAGAAAACAAAAATTGGCCATTGTTTCCAAGACAATTAATTATACTTAGAAATTTTCAAAATTTATTTTCAAAACAAGCACTACAAAAAGTAAGAAATGTTACCCGTTTTAGTTTTTTATCATACTTACGCCCTTAAAAGTACCATTACAACCCAAGATAATAATATCACCCTGTATAGAGGATACCGTAATACAAAATAATAATTTTAACTCTTTGGGCTTAGTTGGTCAAAATGCTAAATATTATTTTAAAATTTTATTGGATTAATATATTATATAATTGTTTTTGCTTTAAAAAAGTATGTGAATTTCTTCTATGCTATAATTTATTATATTAAACCTTCTTAAAGAAAAGCGATTCATAAACATACGAAAATTTATATAACCTCAAGATTTGAATTATACATTAAACGACTATAAAGTTTAAATTTGTTTAAGGCTAGTAGAAAATATCTAGAACTTCAGTAATTAACTTTTTTCCGAAAAAATAATATTTTAATTGTAAAATAAAGTGACGTGAAGTTCCAGCAACGATGCATTGCCATTCAATTATTATTACGTACAGTAACCGTATCTCTAGTCACACTATTTAAGCACTATATTTAGATCGAGTTTCTAAAGGACTAAGGGCAGGTCAGCGAATTGGATAAAGAGAGACCATGATAAATTGAGGACGTGGCAGCCGGAGTTAATAATCGTATTACTGGACTGAACTCTGCCCGGCACTTGCAGCTCTTACTCTCATAGTCTTGTCAATATTGGAGACCCGATGTTAATAATTTTCGTACTGGACAGAACTCTCTCTGCCCGGCACCTGTAGCTCTTACTCTCATAGTCTTGTCGATATTGGGGAAACGATGTCAATAACTTTGTTACTGGACAGAACTCTCTCTGCCCGGCACCTGTAGCTCTTACTCTCTTAGTCTTGTCAATATTGGAGACCCGATGTTAATAATTTTCGTAGTGGACAGAACTCTCTCTGCCCGGCACCTGTAGCTCTTACTCTCATAGTCTTGTCGATATTGGGGAAACGATGTCAATAACTTTGTTACTGGACAGAACTCTCTCTGCCCGGCACCTGTAGCTCTTACTCTCATAGTCTTGTCGATATTGGGGAAACGATGTCAATAACTTTGTTACTGGACAGAACTCTCTCTGCCCGGCACCTGTAGCTCTTACTCTCTTAGTCTTGTCGATATTGGGGAAACGATGTCAATAACTTTGTTACTGGACAGAACTCTCTCTGCCCGGCACCTATAGCTCTTACTCTCATAGTCTTGTCGATATTGGGGAAACGATGTCAATAACTTTGTTACTGGACAGAACTCTCTCTGCCCGGCACTTGTAGCTCTTACTCTCTTAGTCTTGTCAATACTGGGACCCGGTGTCAATAGTCTATTACTGGACTGAACTCTGCCCGGCACTTGCAGCTCTTACTCTCTTAGTCTTGTCAATACTGGGACCCGGTGTCAATAGTCGTCCTCCTACCAGACTCTACTGTGCCCAGCCGGGTATATGTACAGGTATACCGTACTTTCTTATATTGTTGCTCTTTGCAACAAAGATGCTATGCTTAAGCCTATATTTTTAAGTCGTTTGAAATAATTTTGGACTATTAATCACTCGAATTGGCACAAGACTTCTCATAGTTACTAATTGTCGCATCAAAATATTTCTGTACTGGAAATTCTTATGCAATTTACACTAAACTCATAAACAATATAATTTTTTATAACGTTTTTCTAATGACCCAGTTTGAAGGAGCATTTTCAGGTGTACTAAGTGTTATAGTATAGGAACCAAAGGTTAATTATGCGTTGCATAAGGGCATAGTTTTGTTTTTCATGAAATCGAATTACCTTAAGAATAATGTTGTCAATCCGTTCAGTTTTTGTGGGGATTGAAATGGTGGGGTAATGAAATGATTAAGTATATATGTTTAGTATTATTCTCTCTGTTCGACGCACTTAAAACTTAACTGAGTCGTTTTAGGTTTTCTTTGCGTCCTGCCTTTCCTTTCATAAGCAATTCACAATTTTTTATACCAGCTTTCTAGCCTGGAGCACAAACCTTCTCAAAACTGCCATTCCACAATTTTGCAGCTTCCAGCCTACCCTTGGATGTCTAGGCCTTATACAATACTACCCTTGCTCTCTGTAATGCAAGTATTTGACATTTTTTGTCAGTAAATGTTTTATTACGATCCACTTTTAAAAGTGCATTGTTGTTATAAAAAGTGATCCGAGTATGTTTGCAAATTTAAAAGGACCTAATGTGAACCGTTCTATCTTCACCATGAGATTACGGTTACAAACAAAGAAACGGAGTCTTCTCTAAAAAAACTAGTAAAATAAGCTTTGCTTATGATCTACCCAAATTTCCTATACATTCTTCCGATTATTTGTTAAAATTTAGCACTGTTGGCACCTTACGGGAAGCTCCGAACTATTTTCACGTACTATACAAAATTGCACTTTATACTGATCTCTTCATGTTTAATATTGAATTCGTATATCTTAAGACCCTCTCAATAATATGAAGTTAAATATTTCTGGTTTATGGTATAAACTAGGTATAAGCTAC
This sequence comes from Homalodisca vitripennis, assembly GCF_021130785.1. Lineage (NCBI taxonomy): Eukaryota > Metazoa > Arthropoda > Insecta > Hemiptera > Cicadellidae > Homalodisca > Homalodisca vitripennis. Next base: position 45,033,212 of record NC_060211.1, on the reverse strand, counting down.
AGATAACATATAATGACCTCTTTCATCACATCAGTTGGGAATTAGGAACAGTATTGGCAGGGTAACATGATTTCTGTGCTCATTTAGAAATTACCTACCTAAAATTGCCATTTAGACCACGTTTATTACAATGATAAATCATGAGGTAGAATCAATAATGGTAAATCCAAGCAATAAGATTATAAGATATTAAGATTCAGGCGTCGTTCTCGCGTTGTACGTAATTGGCAGTGGAGTAGTGCCTCTTCCTCCCCTCCCAGTGGTCCCTTCGGCACCCTTACCTGGCATAAAGTCTCAGGTAATTACTGTCGTAATCAGGCATACCTTAATGGACACCTCAACAATTTATTACTATTTGGACTTTACTTTTTGTAGGGTAGCTCTTAGACTTTTCCTTTAATTCTTTTATATTTCGAGTAAAATCGATGAGCCTGAGAAAAAATAGAGTATTGACAGTAATTAGAATGAAATTACGTTTTTGATTAGAAAAAGTAAGTTTAGTCATAACATATAGCCAGATCGTTAAATGTACGTATCATGCGATTTCATAAATATGGATCAAGAAATGTTACATAATTTTCAACTTAAGCACACACAAAAATTAGTGAATTAAATTCACAGTTTATCAGATTTTGAGAAATCCACTTCCGTTCAATGTTGTCATAATGTGATTTCATGTCAAATCACATCTCTTTCGGCATGGGTTACAAACTAAATTAAATTAAGAATATTTGCTGACTTACGTAATTTTGAATATATGTCTGTACTACGATTATAAATATATTTTTAAACTTTCTCAAAAGTCAAACCTTGTCCACAGTGAACATTTATACCGTAAAAATTTATTGGTAAAATTAAAATGCTGATTAGCACCTTAATTATCGCCTTCGTTTTTCTGAAAATTTAAATTGCACTCTCCCCTCTTATGGAGGTAGTGGTGGTACTTTAGCGAAATTTAAGAGCTCGCTTGGTAGCCCAAACGAGTTAGGAAATACATTTAGAAACTTACTTTTGGATTATATACAGCAAGGAGTTGAGTTTGTATATTACTATTTATTAAAACATCTTCTCTGACCATTTTACGGTAGGAAAATTCTTAAACAATGAGATAACCTTCGTACTAAAAGTTGTTTTTTGAGCACCAAAGTAGGAAGCAAAGACGATGTTTGTTCCTTTATAATCATCCTCATCCCCCTACATCCTAATTATTCTAATCTAAACACCCTTGATCACTATTGTGAGAAATAATAATATTATTAAAAATGAAGTTCCACCACTTCAGTTCCTTTCACAGGAGACGAAATATGTCGAGAATCTATAAACCTGATAACCTGAAACGTCTCTTCTTCATTCTCCATATAAACGAAGAACGTTAAATATATAAGAATTGTAAAGATTTATCTCGTTAGGGTCTATTTTTGTGGTATATACAATCTATTCATATAATTTATAAGTAGGATATTAAGTTAATTAGTCAAGGACACAGATAATATGGTAACACAGAATGATCCGAGGTTGTCTAAGAAGACAGCGTTTATGAATAAAATTTATATTGACGTTTGGCTTAGTTAAAATAATCAAATGTAACAATGGTTACATATATTAAAATAAAATGTATTATATAGTTGTTTTTGGTACTTATCGCAGCATTATAGCCAAACTTGTATTCAAGCAAGATAAGAGCACGTAAAGTAAGCAAACATTTAAACACTGCTACAAAAGTTATTTGTTGATGTCTCATTAGCAAATCATACATTAGCTTCATATCTGCTTATTTGATCATTGGTTTTGTTACTGTGTAAATGTAAAACATTGCTTTACGCCTACCACTGTTAAAATGTAACTATAACATACTTTTTAATGGTTTAATTGTATTTTCTGGTGTCATTCCAGAGTATTAAATTTAGTATTTGACATAAAAAACGTCAACAGTTTGAAAACATTAAAACCCTTTCCTGTATACTGATGGGTTTTGGTTATTTAGCACATAATAATTTAAGCAGTTCGCGTTAAATTTCCACTTTACTATTACAATGGAGAACAAGTAAGCCTGAGCTCAGTCAAATAACAGCTCAGATTAGAAGCTCACGAGAAACTTGTGCAATATTCTAGCCATATAATACCCTCGGCCGCTGCAATATTTGGCCGTCTAAGTTAATTTATCTCTCCAACAAAAATAATTTTTACCACTTATCAGTTAATAAAACTCTGATGGAAATCAAATTAAATTAAAGTGACATAGAAAAGAAATTGAAATCCAGAACTGTAATTTATTCACATGATCTAAATAACACTGATTTATTACAGAGAAGATAAACCGGTATCGTGTTCATCTTCTTGATGTTTGATGATCTTGACACAGTGATTGTGACTACATGAAGCCTGTATATGCGGCTCACGTCCTGCAACACCATAAAACTGGCATCAAATCGCGTCCCTTCAGTGTGTCTCGGGTGACTCCCATAAACTTTTCATACTTATCAATCACTTTTATTATATGCTAATAGAGTTTCCATTATATACTATAAAGTACTTAAGTTAATTTTAGTTTTAGCTTGGTATATTGACGCAAAAAAACAAGTCACATACACATTTTTATTAATTTTACTAAATAGTTTTAAACATAATGTTTAAATTAGAGAAACTTGAATAAATTATACAAAAACTTAATTTAAAAGCAAGTAAACATACTGTAATAATGGTTTTCAAAATATCTAAAATAATTAACATACTGAAGCAGCCAGTACAGTACTTGTACACCATATTAAGAGTTTCGACTCGATTTTTGGTTCGAATAATTAATTGAATTTTTAAACAAAGTCTAATACGCTTTTCATTAACACAGAAACATGTAAAGTTTTCCAATCCTCTTACTATTGTAGATACACATTAAAGAGCACATTTTGGAAATTTATAATTAGTTAATAAACAGTTTTATAAATTCACCAATGGTAAATTAATCAATGTAAACTTAAGAATGGTGACGAATCTGATGTAATTTTATCAATTGAAAAATCAGAGAACTCTAAAGAAGACAACAAACCTTTTCCCAGAGCTGCGTTTTTTTTTTTTCATTAGCATGAGACTAGCCATCCCCTTTCTTGTTCAATGTTGTTCATACCAGTCCAAGACCCTAAATATGGGCAGGAAGATGGATGAGGAATAGCAAATGAAACAGCATCAATCTCGAACCAAACCTATCATTGGTACTAAAAATTGGAGGTGAATTTAGGCTTAAAACGCTGCAACACGGTCGTGGATCTTTGTTCAAATTTAGATACAAGGAGTTACCAAATCTGAATTGATAGATTCAATTGTAATTCTAGTTATAAACATCACCAATGTCGTCTGGGAAGAGTTAAACCGAAGTATGAACACATACAAGTCCTTCCAGATTGGTGTCGCGAAGAAGTTTTTCGAGACTATCTGGATCCTGAGTTTTGGTACAAAGGTGTTCTTGTGAAAAAGTATGTCCACCACGAAGATATACATTAGGCCTGATCATTTTTAGGCCAGATGAAGGATACTTAATTTCTCTCACAACTACCCTCGAGCCGATGAATGCATTGTTTCATTTGGTTTAGATTGTTTGTTTCTCAATATCCAGGGACTGAAGGAACAAAACACTTGTGTTAGATTACTTCTAAAGACTAGTCTGGTATAGTTAGCCTTAATTTGTATTTCGAGCACACAGCTCAACTTGGATGAACTGGCATTGCACGTCTAGTGGTTAACCGATGGCAAGTGCTTTTGTAGGAATAAACCTTATCCGCGGAGGGTCAGTCAATTTTTTTATCCGTGTAAATATTGAAATTAGAATTAATAGACTTAAGTGATTTATGTAGAGAATTATCTTTGAAGTGTGGCGTTATTGCACTTGGAGTTTGCAAATTAATTGTGGTTAGCCTATATCATCCACCTGGTCAGACCCCGGTGAGTTTTTAGACTTATTAGATAGGCTGTTTATTGTTACTTCCAAATTGGATATTATACATTGCGGTTGAGGTTGATTTAAACGCTGACTTGATGAAATAAATCCAAGCCGTACAAATGCCATGACCCTTTTTAAATTCATTAAGACAAAATAATTGCTACTGTTTAAATAATACACAAACTAGAGGAAGTGTCTTCTGGATAATTTGGTTTCCCAAACAATACAGATAGGATACTGATTGTCATATTTAAAATACTTTGTTTTACTCAGATCATATGGGTTAGTTGTTAAATAAAAAATAACAATGCTTGAAATACAAATGATATCCCTCACAGGCTTGTAAAAAATCCTAAGTTTGTGTTTCCTAAAGAAATGTGGCCGTGTACTTGGTAGATTTCTTAATATCGTAATGGGAATATATGTATCCAGCATATTTCAAGATGGTTTCTTTAATGTTTACTACTTCTTTACATCTTGACTAAGGTTATCTTGGATTTAGTTTGTTAAATACAGCGAGTGGTAAAAAATGTCCACGCCTAGTAGTAGTAGAAAGTGGTACACACCGATTGCAGGGCTATAATAAAAAACAAATTAATCTGATATCCATTTCTTGTATCGTTTACCAATTAGTCCCAGTCTAAAAAGTAAATTAGATGAGATGGAAAAGCATTACAAACATAAAATTGTCTAAGTCAAACTTAGTGATAATAATTGTGTATAATTGATCAGAGTTCTCAATAATGTAAAGCGGCCTGAGTCTAATAAAGAATCAATGTTTTTTACGTGACAACGCCTTAAATTAGGATGCGGCATGGCGTCGGTGTCACTCATGAAAAAGTGTAACGCCCGGTAACGTTACGATTCCCCGTCCCAGTGGGTCCGCGCGCACGGATCCTCACGGGATAAAGCAGATAACTGTGTGGTCCCGCCGCACGGGATAAAGCAGATAATCTATGTTTATTCGTTGAAAATGTGGATGCTTAGATCGTCATTTACAACAACTACAACAATTAAAGGTTAAAATAATTTTATTTTTTGGTGTTTTTTAAACACTGATATTTCATTATCGTAAACTATGATTGATGATTAATTAGTTAATTGACACAAACGTTGAGAAACTGAGTTTATAGGTTATGTCATTACTATTGACAAATGTTGTATAGTGTTAATAAATTATTAAGTTTAAATCACTCTGCAATCATCGAATTCAGTCGATTGAGAAGAAACACGCGTATTGCTAGTTAAACATTTAAAATAACAAATATAACCTCTAACCTGTCATAACCAGTGCGACCAAACACACGAACAAAACCGACCAATCCACCACCGCGCGGGAGTTATAATTTAACTGTGTTTAGCAAGAATTTCAAATTCCAATTTTACGTAAATGTTTTATTCAACCTTTACACATTTACAATAACAAATTATTAATTAATTTTTAAATTATCGTACAATGTTTTTAGTAAATAAAAAATATATTTCTATAGTTAAAATTTGTGCAATTCTTATTTTCATTCAATACCTTGTTCCTATTGTGCAATTAATAATTATTCATATCAATTAAATATTCTACCGAGAAAAAGACGTTGGTCACGTAAAATCTCGCCCTAAAACCGACTTTACAGGCAACGATAATTTTTCCATAATAGCCTAAATGATGTGGGCCAGGTGTCCCCAACAGTTTTTTCAATGAATGTCTGCATTGAATCACTGTGAGGATTATAAAAAAAGAAATATCATCTACCTAGTAATAACTGTTTTAGATTTATAAAATATGCAATGTTTTGTAATACTGAATTGGAATGGAGAGTGGTGACTTCTGAGGATGTATTAAGAGCAGTTAAATCACTGAACAACTCTGATAGTCAAGATTTGTATTTTAAGTCAAATAATATCATGAACACAAATAATAAGTAGCATTGTTAGTGCCATTGACCTATCTGTATAAACAAATGTGCTGATAGAAGGGAAATTTACCCCAAGAACTTAAGTCACCTCGTGTCTGTCCGGTGTTTAAGAAGGGTCCTAAAGATAAACTATAAAGTTTTCGTCTGTTTTAAATTGTTCCCATTTTCTCTAAAGTGTTTTGAAATCATTATCCATGATCATTAATAGTTTCTTTTGAAAGACATTCTATTTAGTCTAAATTTCAATTTGGTTTCCGTAAAGGGAGAGCGATCCATGGATGCCATAGATGAATTGGTTTGCCAAGTGTTGTTATGTGTTCGAGAACAGGCTCCTTGACGTTGCCGTCAGGGGCACATAAACTTGTAATCTACATCGACCTCAGTAATGCCTTCGACACATTAGTCATCAATGATCTGTTACTGAAGCTTGAATACTATGGTATACATGGATCTGCTCTGAGCCTTCTCAAATCCTATCTTGATAGCCGCAGACAGAGAGTGTGTATCAATGGGGAGTGGTCACAGGATATTGAACTCGAGTTTGGAGTACCCCAGGGTTCAGTTCTTGGCCCTCTTCTTTTCTTGATTAGTATTAATGATCTACCTTGTAACGTTAAGACCAAAACATTTTTGTACGCTGATGACACGTCTTTTATTAGCATAAGTAATAGTATTAACGACCTTAAAAATACTGTCCATTCTGTGATGGCTGATGCATCTGTTTGGTTTCAAACAAATGGCTTTTATCTTAACCAAAATAAAACTCAAAATATTTAAGGCCTTTTGATCCAACTGACAGTAATCTAGTAACTGTAAATGATGTAAAATTTTTGGTTGCTGTCATAGATAATCAGCTTACCTGGGGTAGTCATGTAGACCACATTGTACCCAAGTTATCTCGAGTGATCTATTTTCTAAGGCGTTTAAAGTCACTTGTTACCTTAGACTATCTTAGAGTGGTTTACTTTGCTTATTTCCAGTCTGTTATTAAGTATGGTCTGTTATTCTGGGGAAATTCAGGTAGGTTAAGTGAAATTTTAATTCTTCAAAAGAAAGCTGTAAGAATCATTGCTAATGCTGAACGGCTTGACCATTGTAAACCTATTTTTAAAGAACTTAAAATTACTACTATTGTAAATCTTTATATTTTCGATCTTGTTGTATATGCTATTAACAAATCTTTTGACTGGTTGTTTAACGAGGATGTTCATGCTCATAACACGAGAAATAAAAATAATTTATCCTTTGTACACTGCGGGCTAAGTAAAACCTTGAAAAGTCATGCTGTTTTGTCAAAGAAAGTTTATAATAAGTTAAGTCATCTCATTAAAATGTACAATACCCATATCTTTAAAAATAAGTTAATAGTGTGGTTGTTGAAGAACCCATTTTATTCTTTGAACGAATTCTTTACATGTCAAAGTATATATTTTTAATTTTGTACAGTAGGGTATTTTTAACCTATGCAATACATTTTGATGTCAAATATTTTTAACTAGGCCTATTTGTTTATTTAAAAATGTTATTTGTTATCTTGTTATCTATATAAAAATTTTATAAAACTTGTTAATTTCTCTAAATTTTTTAATGAAACTTTTTTTTATTATTTCATTTTAATATGTTGTGTGTTACATACAGTATATTGTTTTTAACGTAAACCTTAAAAAATGTTAATTTTTTTTGTTAGGCTGTTTTATAAATATTGCTAAAATGTTTGAATTTTCAATTAGTTTGTAACCCAAACTAGGACTTAGGCCAAGTTTGACTGCTACCAGTTTGTGATTGACAAAACCTGTTGGTAGATAATTTTGACGTTGTCAATGCATGTAACTGCCTTACGACAATAAAGAGAGATTTGATTTGATTTGTTTGGAGTAAATACATTAATTGTTTACATTATGTATATGAAATATGACTGAAGTGAACGTGTTTTTTTATTTTTAAGAGGTAGAAGATTTCTTCATAAACATTTTATATAAAGCATTAACATTATTAAATTATATGTCTTTAAAATATTTAATTTCATCGTGTCTTAACTATTTAAAATAGATGTCTCTCCCTTAAAAAAAACTAATTCTTTCAGCATTTTATAGAGAGTTTCCAGTTATTCAGTTTATACAGTCACATGTTTTATTAATATAAATAATTACTTCTAGGTGATATAATAAAGAAGACACATGGATACTTAAATTGAGTTGGAGCTCTCCGACCAGAGTTATGGTGATGACTCACTCTCCAGTTCAGTGCACAGAGTCTGTATCTTGTTTGCTGTCTGTTGTACAGAATTGAGCACTCTGTCTGCAAGCACTGCAGTATGCCGGTGATTGTTAATATTTTGTTGCTCGGATCGGGATGCATGATTTCCGGTGGTTTGAAACAAGTCTATCTTCATTAGTTTTCCAACTTCGTCTATTTCTTTTCTGAAGATAGCGAGATCTTTGATCCGTTCTTCCAATTCCGCTCTCAGCTCTACCACCTGATCTAGCAATGATGCTGTTTCTTCAGCTTTAGGTGCTTTCGATTGTAATATCTTGTAGAAATGATCCCCATCACTTCCATCAGTTACGACCGCTTCATCATCCCATGAATAGCTTTTGTCTGGATCACAATGAATGGAGATCTCGGATTCCCATTGAGGTTTTTGTTGAGGGACGTTTAAATCACCCGCGCTCTGGTCGGATATTTCAGCTTTCTTTTTGCCCATATAGTGAACGAATTCTTTTTTCTGTTGTGAAATACTCTGTTGTTTGTCGCTTAAGAAGTGTAGAAATTTGGCATCTCCAGTTTCCTCACTGCCGTATATATTCTGTTTAGAGAAGTCATTATAAAACCCTAGGTGTAAGTCGGAAAAGATTCCTGGGGAATACTCATCGAGATTATGACGCTGCATTTGGATCAAACTGTAATTTGTGTGAACGCAAAATTTTACTAAACCTGATTTATGTGTTGCTGTGGAAACAAAATCTTAATAAAGACTAATTTTAAGTAACCATTTTTTGTCATGGAGATTATAGACGATTATACATCAAGGTAATAATAATATTTTATTACTACGTACTTCATATAAACATTCGTTACTCTTATTTTATTGTAAGTAATGTACTGGCATGACAGACCTTTCATTTGCTATGACAAATCCATTTTGGAAACAACTTAAGTATGCAATATAGACATTCTCATATATACTCTGTGAGTGGTCCTTTGGCCTTTAAAATTATTTTAACATTGTTATACAACCTCCCTGATTTTTGGTCATTATGCCCCTCTTACAGTTTGTATCAGACTACGATGTGACATTCTTCAATAGCGGCTATCAATTTATAATTAAGGGTTTATTATAGAGGAATGAGAACAATTTGTGCGAGAATAGGTTCTTAGATTGTTGGATTTTGTATTTTTAGGGGGTTAACGAGCAATCAATGGTCCTGTATGTGATATGAAATTACAGGGATATTTGACACAATCGTATAATTGCATAAGATTTAAGTTGAAGTACTTAGCACGGGCGTAAAATAATTTGTATTTTGATATTTTTAGAAAAAACCCCGATATGCTTTATAAGGTTGAAAATAAATCACATACTGTATTACCTTCCTGAAAAGAGCATACCAGGAATTGCCATATTTGATTTCAGCAATGGTCAGGAGACAGCTCTAGGCCGTACAATATATTTCCCGTATAGGCTGTAATAGCCTCAGAAATGTGCCTGGGACTCTTAATGTCCTCGCTTAATGTCCTCACTGCCGTTTCCTTCCATAATTTTTATGTTACATTTCACTGGAGTGTTCAATACAGTGAATTCCTTCACCAATCGAACATTCTGATTTAGAAGTGGTTTTTATGATATACACCTCAGATTAACTGCTGCAAGAGCAAGTAGACAGGTCACGTAGGTCCAATATCACTTTCGATGCACGTGAGTACCGATGCTCATAGTATAAGATTGAACCATTATCAGAAAATCTCACGAAACCAGTTTCAGGAATATCTAATTTTTTTCTGGAGCCGTTTGCCCTTAAAGTCCCATGTTTTTGGTTTCATCGACTTGCGGCCTAGGACCGCCTCGCTATACAAATACCGTACACTCTTTGCAAGGGACCTTCAGCTCATTACAGATATAAATGTTTGTATTTGACCTCAAAATTGGTTTGTTTAAAATATTTTTCTCCGTTTACGGAATTGTACGATTGCTAGAATTGTTATAAAATCTATAGAGCACATATCTAAGTTATTCTTATAAAAATGCAGTTGGCAGAAGAACAGTTCAGATAGCAAATGAAATACAAATATTGATTGTTATAAGGTTTTTAAGGTGAGAATTCTATATAAAATAACTAACCACAATTTATGGATAGACGTTTCAAATTATACTTAGAGTATCACGAACCACTCTGGTAGTTTTATTTACTTTTAAAAAATTATGCGAAAGAATATCGTGTTACAACTTTTGAAGAGTCACTTTTTAATAAACGAGTTGTGGAAACTTTAAAATAACTAAAAAAATACAAAAATATGATAACTTAATATATATTAATATATAGTTGTATTAGGTACGTTATAATGTAGAAAGGCAAAATTATAAGAGTTCTAAAAAAAATAAAAACATTCTGAATAAAAAATTAAAATTAGATATAAATAAATTATTTAATTAAAATAAAGTGACCTTTGTGAGAGAAATTAAACTACTGTAAGTTGGCTGTAATGTTGCTTGTTTAATCACTTCCAGCCACAACTGAGTTTCTCGGCAAGCTCAGCCTGATGCATGGCCACTGGAGCCTCTACTGATAAGCAGAGGGTCAACACCAACTTTTAATGAGGTCGCTCGCAATACACACATAAATTCACCTTGAGCCTCCAATCTGCAGTGAAGTTTTCAAGTTCCGATAAACTTTAAAACTTTCAGGAGAAGTTTAAAAGTCAAATAAGTTACCTAAGAATGTGTTTTGTTTATTAAGTTTATTATCTTAACATCCAAAAGCCCTAATTTAGTGTATGTCTTTAAGTGACCGTGGTTGGCATCTTTATTAAAAATTTACCAGATAGCAATAACAACAAAAAGTGATTTAATCCTAAAACAATTAATATTATTAATTAAAATAAAACTTATCTAAGACTTTTATTGTGTTTATGTGTACTATGTAAATTTAAATTCATTATATGCTGACTATTTAAAATATATTAGCCATACATACACAAATAAAAAATAATCTTAAAACTGGTAATACATCTAAAAAACGTTACCTAATGTTAATTTTTTGAAATTTACAAAAAAGTGCCAACATTAATCCTGGTGTAATATTGAATGACAATGATGATTTAACAAAAAAAGAGATTATTTGATAGGTTTTTGAAACTGGAAAAATTAAGTAAATACAAATTAAGTATAATAAATATAATTAGATTATTTGCTTTTATATTTATTTATATTTAACTGAACCTTTACTTGACGATGGATTCACAGATTCAGAAATATACATTACAGGAAATACATAAAAAGTGTTAAAGGAGTTTGTTAATTTTACTAAACAATTATAGTGGCTACTTGCAGTACTAATAACTGAAATTGATTTTTATTTCCAACAAAAAGCTGAAATCGACCTGTTAAAAATAAAGAACAGCATATCAATATTAATGATATCTAACAGGAATATATGCTTTAATAAGAATTTGTTATATACGCCAGAAATTTGGACATTTTCCATGTTTAAAAAATGTATAACTCAACATTTTGAGGATTGAAATCCCTCCGGTGAAAAGACAGTTAGTACGTATTATACAATTATACATGCAGTTAAAAGTTGCAGCGTTAGGTAATGGAAATAGATAATATCGATTGTCAATTATCGATATGTTTGATCTCTACAGATGCATTCGTTCTTACTATGGTCAATACATATGTATTTTTTAAAGTAATAAGTCAATGATGTTTGGAATCGAATGCTTTATAGATTTTGTTTGCGAAAGCAGAAGTTACTCTGACAGTATAGAGTGCACGCTTGACATCCCGTAAAGTACAGTAGAAGGAAATGTCAACGTGTAGGTAATTTTTGAACGAGCCTTTTACTAATCTCTTTAGAGTAATGCTTAAAAAGAAAATAAAAATATTAAAATTTGATCTATAAAGCCTGTCTCTTCTGTTGAAGTGTAATAAGAATTCGATAGTAAATTCTACTTTAATTTTTTTGGGGATGTTTGACTGTACATTGAGGGTTACAAATAGTGCTTAGTTGATGAAAAACAAAGTTCGTATTTGAAATAAGTCTGAATTGAAAATGGGTGTGTAAAAAAGCCGGGTTTTTGAAGAGGAGACACAAAAGGTCAAAATGAGAGTATCACATAACACAAGAGACTCCCACACGTGACTGTACTGTCAACTTCCACCTTCAATATAAAAATATCTAGACACATGCTTTTAATACATATAACAACACGCTGCATGCATTGTTTGTTGTTTGGTGATGTACGTATGAGTCAGTTAATGACAGACTACATTTTATAAACTGAACCAGTACATTTTTTTTGAATGAAGACAAATTTATTGAATATACAATATCAAAGGAAAAGGTTGCCATGGTAACCAAATTAATCAAGATTACTAAGTACATAGAGATCATATTCACATAAAAACATATCATACAAAAAACGTATAAAACACAGCAAACCAATGCTTAATGCCAAATCTGCGTTGAAATAGTTTGTACAGAACTGTACTGTTATTTCATGTCCAATAACAAAAGTAATGTTATATGTGTGCATTAAATTCTCACCCCCCCCCCAATTAACTTTCTTATGAATAGAGAATAAGTGATTTAAATGGGACCTTTATAAAACATAACATACAAAAAAAGTGTAGAAAACAGCAAACCGATGCTTAATGCCAGATCTGCGTTGAAATAGTTTGTACAGAACTGTACTGCTATTTCATGTCTAATAACAAAAGTAATGTTATATGTGCATATCGGGTGCATTAAAATCTCACCCCCTCCCCCCCAATTAGCATTCTTATGAATTGAGATGAAGCGATTTACTTTGGGGCGTTTATGTGACCAAATGAGGATTTTTTGTATGAACATTTTTGACTCCCACCCAAATGGGGTATTTTGGGGTTAAGTCAAACTTTTAAAATAGGAACCCCTAGCAAGTGACATCTCATTTTAAAAGTAATATAAAAAGAATAATAATGACAAAATTTAGAGGTCTATAATGTTAGTATATCTAATTTAGTAAATGAAAGTTTGAATAATTTTATAAAACTCCCACAATTTAAGTTATTTTTAAAGTTATTGTAAGGCAGATAAAACATTTACTTATTGGTTATTTTAAGAACTTACGACACAAAACCGTAAAGCAAGTTATTACAGGAATTAGTATACATCAGCAACCATGAATAACATAACATTTATTAGGTTTTGTTTTCTCTGACCGAAGTCCATTAGGAAGTCCTGGGAATAGATGGTTTTGCCATATTATCTCTTATTGGTTACCAGTTAGTATGACACATTCAGTCCAGTTACTGTGTTAACTAAACGCCTAAACCAAATATCCATATGGACAGGCAGCATTGAATAAACTAACTGCTTCATGAAAATTTCTTTAGGCTTCACTATAAAAAGATATAATCTCTATTTTATTTTCATTTGACTGAGCCACTTTATGAAATGCGAAATAACAATGAAACGTAACACAGAAAGAATAGTATTATTGTTCATGTACTCAAAGCGCCTCTCATGAAGAAGTTTTCTGCATTTTATTTTAACGTAATATCATATTATTTAATTAAGGATGTTTATAAATTTCTCATAGTCGGTCCCTATTCCAAAGTATAGAGTGTCTGATTTCCATAAAAGTCGTTCTTTATCAATGGAAAAATCATAATCAGATTCTGTGATTATGGGGCATAATTATTGAAAGGAGAATATTATTGTTTAAAACATTATCGAGTATTGAATAGACCATTATAGTTTGTCCGGAGCCTCAAGAGCTCCAGCGGATTAGGGGTACTTCGCACCCCGACGCGCACACACCGTCACACGCGCAGCCCGGTCTACCTGGTGTCAGTGTTCACATGTTGGGTCATAGTCTGGGAAACTGCTATTTTTATATCTTTAATTTTAGATTAAAATTTTTATATTTTTGAACTGCAATTTATTTTATGAGTAAACTGCTACATTCCTGACGTGTCTTATAACGGCTTTACTGTGAACTTAATTTAATAACTAAGTTGTTGATTCATTTATTTATTAATTTGCAATACTGATAAAATTAACAAATTACTATTAATGTTATACTCAAATATTAATTATATATTTTATATACTTGTACAAGTGTAGTACATGTGGGAGCAAACACCAAACTACGTCCTCTAGGATATTTGTCGCAGAGCTTATGAAGTATTCACCTTATGAGTGTCACCTAAACGGAAATGGGAATTAAATTAATGGAGACTAAGGCGAGACAAAACTCTTCCAACTTTTCGGAGAACAGCCTCCGACATAACGGCGGATTGATCAGATTATAAAGTAACCTGTGTTAGAGGCAACTTATTCTCATCATCTGCAAAGCCACGAAATGGTTGGAAATTTACTTCCTTATCTAATTAAAATAGAGGGTTTGTTGCAGTTTTAATATTGAGATTAATTCTAGTTTAAGAATTACATTGATGTAGAATGTTTCGAAGATCGGCTCTAGAAATCAGCTTACAAAGATAGATGGGGACAAGGGTGAGGTCGCTGTGTCAATAATCCGCTTAAGTGCCCTAAACAGGGACCAGAAGCTTATTGAAAAGTACTTTCGAGCAGGTAGCACGTCTGTAGTGAAATAAATCTTATTGTAAAATACTGTATTTTATTGCCTGAGCGTTAGTGATGCGTATCGTTTCGACTTTCATTTCATATTCCAATAGGGAGATATATAAGTTTAAGGATATTTTAAATACACATTCCAAAGGCTTTTTATTGTTTTTAGTATTTACGTAAAAAACAAGGTTTTTGAGATTTGTTTTCCAATAACTATATCGTAAAGTGAAACATCTTCCAATATTCTACGACTAATAATAAGAGGAAACTCTATTAGGTTCAACATTATTACTATGGAAAAAACTCAAGGTCATTTTAATACAGCCGGCTCTTAATACAGCAGTTATTGGTGAACGCTCAGGTTAGAGAAGTTCCACTTAATGGGATGGAAAAAGTTCAATTCTGTCCTCCCGTCTGTCTAAACTATTTCAAGAATGAACTGATTGTAGATTTGAAATTTTACGTCATATATAAGTAACATCGAGTTAAATAATGGTGAATGTCAATCCATGAGATTTGGCTAACCGTCATGGAAAATGGTTACATTGATCTTAATTTTAGCCAGGATGGCAACAAAACAACTGAATAAATGAATTTGTAAACAAACTGAATACATTCTTACAACATTTAACATGTGAAATTTTAAATGAAACTACACGAAAGCCTGTTACAGTAGATATGGTGTGGCGTAGATTTACCTTGTATTATGTAACTATGTAGTCTTTATTAAGTGTATAGGAATGTCAAGAATCAACCGGTGAATATCGAATTAAAATTGTTTGAATCATCCGACTTTGGATTCATTATATAATTTTATAGAAATATTTACGGCTAATATCCAATTTTTTGTATCGATTACATATCCAAAAATAAATATCATTATATCTAAAAACTGTAACATGATTTTTCGGATGCACATTATAAATGTAGCATGTTTGGTTGAATGCTTTGCCAGTGCAGTTTGTATTTGTTACCATGCCCTGATCAGTTTGGCCACATCAAGCAGCAAATTAGTCGGTGTCAATCAAGTATCACTTTACCCTCTCGCTGGTGGTAATTCCAGGATTAGGCTGCCGTAACCCATTTATTGTCCTTGATTGATACAAACACCCCGACTACCGGAGCTATTCTGCTCCTGTTAACTAAGATTGCTGCTCGCCTAATGGGATTTGCTGCTGAACACCTGTTTGGGTTTATTGTTCCTGTACATAATCATTCACTATGTTTGAACCACTACATAAACCGCTATATCGTTTCATACTCTATTTTATGTGCTTTTGTTCTAAACATACAATTAATTCATGTTATGTATCAAATACACAACCAACCTCTTATTCTTAGTCTTATTGTTATAATTATAAAAATTTAAGAGTACGCCTCACTACGTCTCGTGTAAAAACCTTCCCTAAGGTTGCATAAAAGATTTAAAATCTGACAGCTCGCTTCGTTCTCGAGATGTCCTCGAGATGACAGATGGCCAAAAAAAAAAAGTTGATACAAAAAGTGACGTATCATAAAACTTCTTTAGAATTCCTATAGCAATGAAGTTTCATGGAAAATTTCAAATCTGTAGGTTTGTTTTCGCGATGTTGTGTGCACGGACAGACACATACACAGACAGACATGCAGACAGAAAGATAATCAGAAATGAAATTATTCTTGCACCACTAGTGTTAGGCTAATGACAAAGCTCAGCCAATAATATTGACTATGTAGTTTTTACTTTATATTCAGTAAATATATAAGTATTTACCATAATTAATACAGTATTTAAAAGATCAACCCGAAACAGGTTGGTACGCTGTAGGGCACATTTATCCTGTACACCTCTTGCACTTCTTGTTTTACGTATCAAAATATGCTTAAAAAAATTGTAAAATAAAAGCTTATTATTCATGTGTCATCATCGCTAATTACCTTTAAAATAAATTGTACCAAATGTACAATAATAACGATCTTATGTTTTATCCCATTAAAACAACTTAAAATATATTTGATTGAAGCATTATGAGAGATGTCTCATTTTAAGATAAATGCGTCTTTTTAGTTTTTGTTACTAACCTTTATATTTGTTAATAATAAAAAAGTACATACTTTTTTATTATTTAAACGGTGAAGTACAAAAGTATTAGGATGTTTTGTGAATAACGCACAAAATATCGAAAACACTAAAAACTGTTTTCTGCATTTTAATAATACCTTTGAAATGAGACATCTCTCATAATTCTACGACTATAAATGAGACCGTTAAAGTGTTTATGTTTAATATTGTTTTTATCTAACAAAACATAAGGCCGTTTCTCTACAGCCGTATAATACGGAAGAAAACAATGAACGTAAACACGAAAAAGCTAGTATTTTATTATTATTACTAAGGAAGTTATTTATATTAGTTTTGCAGACATTTTAATGTTATTAATATTTAGTTAAGTAATCCAAAGGTTTAGGTTTAGATAAGGTACTCAGGCATAAAGTTATGGATATCCAGAGTAAAATACATTGTTGTAAACAAATGTTTTAAAAAAGTGAATGTCAGAAAAAACATACACAACACGGCCATCCACTTCTTAGAAGAATAAGTTATCAGTTGAAATAATTGTTGACCCCAAATAAAAGTTTGTGCAGGATCCGGGATGTTCCATCACAGGTTTGTTTATATTCTACAAGCGATCCACCCCCGGCTCCACCTCTCCTCCACTTAGGGCTCCTTCCTTAACTTGATTGTGGGTAATGTTTACAGGAACTAGCATTCTCACGAGTCACTCATTACGTTCATGTGTTGATGGAGGATGATTGAAACTTATTAATGTTAGCTTGCCATATCATATTGAATTATTAATTAAACCCCTTACAATTGAATATTAACGATTATTTTGTTACTGTAGGATGATTTTAGACACATTAATGTTCCTAGCTTTCAATAGAATTTAATCTTCATTAATTAAATTTCATGAGAATATGAACGTTTTGTAAGGATAAGAAGAGAAGACTGAAGTCTCTTACAATATCTTCAACTGATTTCAAATGTGGTAGAAATGTTTGTAGAGCAGACCGCACCAAAATAGTCCGATGACGTGTGAGGCGGAGTTGCCATATCGCTGTTCCCGCTATGACGTAGTTATGGTCACTACTGTCTGTTTGATTTACATTGTCTGAAACTCAGCTGAATGAAATAAAATACACATACACATGTCAGTGGCGTTATATAATGATGTTTGCTTATTCCAGTAGATGTTGAGACGGATCAGAGTGTTTACAAAGTTATTAAACGCTACCCAATACAGATCTTTACACAGCGGGTATGTAATGGGTAAGGGACGAGATATGAGTGTTAGTGATGAGAGGGACGAGTAGTCACGTGATCGGGAGTCCTGCCGTCATCTCCATACCCTGCCATCGCTGTTGTCTCTTTTGTTCTGTTATAAAGAAACGGTGAAGGGAAAAATAATAAAATATATAGGAATTTCTTAACAATAAAGTGTTTCCTCGAATATCTCTGTAACTGTAATTTATTTATTTACTCATTATTCCCAACGGAAATGCCATTACAAATTACTTGCATCTGATTGTGACACGTAAGTAAATAAGTATGTTACAAAACATACAAATATAAGTCCTCAGAATAGCAATAACTACAATTCATATTAGGTTTTATAAAACTAATGTAATAATTTTAGTTTTAAAATTTAGACATTTTTCAAGGAAACTAAACAAAAATATATACAATAATACGGAAAAACAACAAACCGATTAAATTATCTGTGACTTTAATTAGATAGATAATACTCAGAAATAATTGTTTTTAAAACCTAGAAATAATTGCAATAATATTTTATTGCTAAACCAACGATATTGCTATTTTATTTAATCGAAATTATTTTTGCAAAAACAAGTTGCAGTAAAAGAAAATACACTAATTACTTCTAGTATAGTATTTCAAATAGAAAATCTATCTAGTAAGTTTCGTTTTGTTAGATATTTTTGATTTTTCTTTTACTGAAAAAATTATTATTATTGTTTAATACAAAATTTTGTGAAAAAGTTCATATTAGTCTTATTAAAAGTATGAATTGTTAGAAGTTATATACTATTTAATAGTTATATGTAATATAAGTAATATGTAATATGTTATATTTAATATAATATGTAATATAACATATACATAGAAGTTATATGTAATAGTTGTCATATTACACTTAACGTGGGGAAATCAATAACTTTTCCATACTAAAAGTAAAATAATTAAATTTTCAGTTTCAGTATCGGTGGTATTAGTAATAATTAATACCATTGTTAGCAATTTAAAAAGTATTCGATGTTAAGCTATTTCGGAGACATTTTTGCTACGAATATTCGATATTTATTGTACGTTTTTTTCATGTAAATTTGTTCATAAAGCACTAACACAGCACTAACTGCACTAACTCCTCCTATAATAAAAACATTTTTAAAAAAACTAGTAAGTAGTGACTTAAAGTCTATATAAAACTGGTTAATAGAACATAAACAATTAGTAAATACCAACAAATCAAAACGTATTCTTTTTTTCGATAGAACTAAAACTTGTAGCAATCTTCAGAATGAATATGAACTTTTTTGTCATAATCATCAATGTATATATGACTGTAAATGCATAAGAATAGAAATAGTCGAGAAAATAAAGTATCTTGGGTTAATTATCGATAGAAATTAAAAATGGGATTGTTATGCATTGGATTTAACTACAAGGTTAAGTAAAATAAACTATGCCTTGTATCATATGAGGGAATTTCTCAGACCGGAGCATCTTAAGTAACTGTATTTTTCATGGTTTGAGGGAACAATGCGATATGGTATTATCCACTATGGAGGTACATACAGTACTATCCTGAAAAATGTTATTATAATTCAACGATTTGCAATTAGAAATATTCATCATCTAAGAAAATTTTACAGGGTAACACATATTTTTGAGGAATGTAATATATTTACTTTCAATCAACTATATGCACTGTGCTGCTTATTGTATATTCATAAAAATCTCTACAGATATGAATTTAATGAGTATTCTCGAAATACACGCCTGTCTTCTAAATTTACAATTAAAACTGAAAACCTGAACAAGGAAATGGCTAGAAAACAGTTTACTTATGCAGCACTAACAGCACTAACACTATTGTTTTGAATATAGGACATTTTACTATGCATCTTACGAGACGTGATACAATTAAGCAAGATCAGAATAAACCAAGCTAAAAGTCACGTAACTTGCAGCAGAATATGAGTTCAAAGTGTCACTTTTGAAGATTTTGAGATAACTTATAGACAGGTAGCCAAATAGACATAAGCGCGATGTTTATAGCTCACAGACAGACAGAGAAATCTTGCCAGCCTCCTAAGCTACTTCCCTGACGCTCAGCCAAAAATTAATAATACATGTAAAAAACCCCAGTTATTTTAGGCTTGGCTTCCAGCAACAGTTAGGTACAGTTTTGTTAAATGTGAGTCTTAAGTTATTTAAAATTCACTAAGTCGGGGTAATGAATATGGAGGAGAGAGTTAGGGGAAGACTTGTCCGCACATTGTATTATTCATGATGTGGTTTAACGAATATAAGTTGTCTTGCAAATAGCTTAATGGTTCCATTTTCCCACTACAGTGTTTTGTTCCATTCACTTTAAATCCAAAAGACTGATGTGAAGAACGGTAAATTATGCCTATGTAACAGTATGATTAATATTTATGTATATATGTATATTAATATATATTGGCTGAACGTTAGCGAAGCCTATGACTGGGTGGAAGGATCAGTTTCTTTAATGTCTATCTCTTCGCACGATATATCGAGAACGAACTGACTTGACATTTAAGATGAAGCTTCTTTTCCATACAGCATTGGATTCAATGATTATGGATGTCAGTCACTTCATGGTATTTGGCCAAGTGTTAGCGAACATTTTAGTGTAGGTCTTATGGGCAACCATAATGACAATAAGAAAATCGTAGAATAAATTAAATGTATAAAAAATCTGTGTATGGAATTTTAACATGTGATATAATAACACTTATAGGCTAACTATTTACAAGATGTATCAAGAGCCATTTAATTTTTAGACTTTTAAAGCAACATATTAAGCATAGTAGCATTTTCTTATTTCATGAGTAATGTGACAAATTTGTCTTTTTATGAATGTCTTAGAAATAGGTTTAAAATATAATTTCACTGTGTTGTTTAAAGATTGAATATGGAGAAGAATATAATAAAAACTTATCCTAATGTTTTCACTATCCAGGCATTTATTTAAAAGGTCTTTATAAGTAAACTAGTTAAATACTTTATCTGGCAATAAAAGAGCTACGATAAAATGTGGTAATCGTTGTAATATAAATTTTATAGTTTATTTTGTCGATAAAATATGTTAAGAATGTGCAAATAATCTGAAGGAGATCGAGTAATTTCTGCTATGCGGGAAACAATGTAATTACCACTGTACAGTAACAAAAAATTCATCATATTTTTCGGAATTTTTGTCAGTATTTGAACTTATTACAACTTATTACAACGCTAAAAGGACTCAAGTATAGATAGGCTGAAGTTAACGGAGCAGAAGGATTTAGCAACATATTTACTTTAGGTACTAGGTACTCGTATATCGCAAAACAATCAACAGCCTGAAAACTAAGTGTTTGCTGCGTGCCGCGCTTGTACTTGTCGAGTACTTGACAACTCCACATGTTGCTACTGAGAGATTTTGTTATAAAATTATTCCAGTTGCAAGTAGGTTTATGACAGTTCCAAGAAAACGTTCATTCAAGGAACAAAAACACCAATTTAAGCCAAGTTAATTGACTCAACTTTGAATCAAACTCTCCTGCCACCTTAACAATTCTAAACGTTAATTTCTTGGATATGTGACTTTTGAAAATGCAAATTACGCGTAATAGATATTTACACACCAAGTCATGTACTCTGATTACTTCACATTGTGGTTTTACATAATGCGTTAGGTAAGCGATAATTTCGACACATTAAGTATTACATCATAGTAAAAAATAGATTTCACAAAATAGCTCCCTTTTAGAAATGTAAATAAACAATATGAAATAATTAAATAAAAAGTATATATTAACAGCTGCGTCAAAAATTAACAGTAATAGATTTGACAGGGTAATAATATTTCTGATATTTGCCATCGTTACGTAATGCAAAATGTATACCAGAAGATAACAGGTGGCGACATAACTAGAACATAAAATAGAAGTCCCGTGCACGAGATTTTGTAACATATAACGATGACAAATGTCTGAAAGTCTTTTTAAACCTTCCATCGTTAATAAGAAACCTCAAATAATTTAAAATAGAAATAGATTATATAACAGTTAAAACAAATAGAATAACTACCTAATAACTAGAATTAGTAAAATAACAACATGTATAAACAGTGTAATAAAAACGATATAAGGAAACAAATGCCACCAAGTATTTTTTGTTTGTTGTACCAAGAACTTGGAAATGGTGAAGCCCTTTAAAAGCGTCATCAAAACAGATCACGTAGAGATGAACATTAATAATAGGATTATGTTAATAACGTAAGTACATATTCTATTTTGATCGACGCCCTGTTTAACGGTTAGCTTAGATTGAAAGCATACTAGATAATAGGAGTTCAGACATTTTCCACCATATATGTTACAAAGTGTATAAAACAACGTTTATAGGATTGAAATGTATTCTATTTGTCAGGTAAATAAAGGAGCTTAGATTATCGTCAAAGACATCACGAAACGACGTGTAACAAAACTTCCCTCGTTCCAAAACCATACTCTGAGTTTGTGAGAAGTCAGTTATTGGGAACTGTAGTCAATATTTTCTGACTAAGGATATTAAGTTGATTGGCAAGATAGAATAATTTTACGGTTGGGTTAGTGAAAAATATCAATATACCACGATTGAATACAAATTTTAAACTTGTATAGTACATTTTATCAAATACAAATAAGTTAGTTCTGGATCATTAATAATTTTAAGTACGTTTAATATTTAAATTTATAAAGTATAATATTGTATTGGTGTCATATTTAGTTTTGGTTAAATCAAATCACAAATAATTACCGGATTTTAAAGCAATTTAACTAATCCTATTACGTATACATTATTTCCATTTTATTATTCGATGTATTTGAGGAATATAAGAATTACAAAATAACATCAGCCTGTTAAAACTCAAGAAAAATTAGCGTTTTAACATTAAATTAAAGTAATATTATTTAAATCTATAATATGTAATAATATATAATTTACAAATAACAATTCATTTACAAATGGACTATTTAAATTCCTATACGTTTCTGTGTATTTTATTATTTTTTACATACATTTGATACAGTAAAATATATGCATACTGTTAAAAATTAAATCTGGAAAGAACTGAGATTCCAATATTAAAATTATTAGTTAAGCACTAAAAGTAATAATGGAGTTGTAAGTAAGTTTTGGCAACCGTTTTGACAGGTTGAATAACACTCCAGACCGCTTGTAGATAGATAATAACTAGTGAACAAAGAATAGACTTTTATGCATAGATTAAAATTATGAAAAATAAAGAGTTAAATTCCAAAAAAGAATGAGAAAATGTGAAACAAAGCCTTGTATTGACTCTGTCAGTTCCTGTGTTGCGAGTGGACATTGCTTTGTTACTGGATCGTTTCTATCAGACTTGCGACAACTTCCAAACCTTTCTCTTTGTACGTTTTATCCACCCCAACAGCAAATATTGTTCTGTTCCGGATTTATAAATGTAATTAAATATTTAAATTCTATTCTAGTATTTATTTTGCGTCATAGTAAACTATATTAATCTGCATTGCTTCTTAAACAGTAGGCTGTATAATGAGGAGACATTTTAATATTGAACTTTTATGTATTTAGCAAATGTGTAAAATTCATTGCTGATAGTTGATTATTTAGAAGGATAACTGTATATTTGCATTGGTTACAATATTAAGCTATTATAAAAAGAACTACAACTCTTTGATGGTTGTTATAAATTATTTTCTTTAGATGTAAAATCTGAAATCTTAAAAGTGGTTACTCAAAGAGAAAAGAGTTAACACGGCCATATTGAAGAAGAATTGAAGAATTGAATTTATTTCCAACAGCAAATATGTACAGCCATTAACAAAATACAATCTTTGGAAAGACTGACCACTTTTACAAGTAGTGTGGCCAGTGCGAGTACTTAAATTACAAGTATCTTATCTGCGTCCAGATAAAAGTTCAATTGTTTCAGCCGGGCTGCTCTCTGTGGCGTCCACATAAGTCTTATCACTACTATTTATCTAAAACACTACGAACTTAAACTCAGAACCAAATCTAAAACTGAACTAAAATCTTTCTGAAGTACAACTTGTACCTTTTACTCTAAAATAGTTTTATTTATTTACACACAACTACTTTTCCTTTATATATCAAAAAAATAAGTTTCTATGTTGAGAATGAACTACATTAAATAAAAGTAAAACTTGGTTAGCAGTTTAAATGAAATTAAAATAAATAATTGTACACAAAAATAATTAAAATTCAATAATAAAATAATAATGATATAATAGATTACATAACATTTCAAACAAACTTAAAATTTAATCCTCGTTTATTTACATGGTTTTTATTATTTTTATTTATTCAGTCTTTATTTGTACAAGTAATTTTATTTGAAAAAGAACAAACAAAATTTCTATCCTCTATTGTCAGTAAAAACTCTTTTAATTTCCTATAAAAAAACTTATCGTTAACGGCAATTTTCAACTCATATGGTAATTTATTGAATAGTTTCGGCCCATTGTACATAAAAGACTGCTTTACGATTGATTTATTGACTTTTGGTAGTCGAAACATTCTCTGGTCTATAATTCTAGTACCGTAATTTAAGTCCGTAGTTCCCAAATTACCACTTTTAATGTAAAATAGCCTAAGTACCTTAAATACAAATAGATGTTGCAAAGGTAGTATTTTAAGTTTAGCAAAAATTGGGAAAGAACTATCACGTCTTTTCTTATGAGAAATAATTCTTATAAAATGGTTTTGCACAACTCTTAATTTCTCTATTAGATATTTAAAAGTACTTCCAAAGCAAACTAACCCATATTGTAGTCTTGATTCGACCAAAGCAAAATACAGAGTTTGTAACAAATGTTCGTCACAAAAATTTCGTAGAAAGTAAAATTTTCTAATTGAAGATTTTAATTTTCTTTGCAAAACTGTTACGTGCTTATCCCATGTTAGCTTCCGATCAAAAATGACTCCTAAATATTTAAAATTATCCTGTTTTTCAATTCGCTTACAGGACATAGATTTACGTCGCCTCTGCAAGTAAATTCGTGAAATACAAATTCAGAATGAAAGTTGAAATCATTGAAACCAAAATTTACATATTTTGTTTTCTCAACGTTTACAAGCATTTTGTTTGTAAGACACCAATTTTTTAAAATAAACAAATCATCATTAATTTGGCTATATAATAATTCCGTATTCTTCTGGGAATAAAAGAAGGCAATATCGTAAAAGAAGGCAATATAAAAACCGTATAGCATAAAATAATAATGATCATTAACTCAAAATCTCGACACAACAATAACGCATGCTCCACAACAGCGAACTAGTTGTGCTAATCTCTAGTTAGGTCTTTTATCAATGTTTTTGGACAACTACGCCAGTATATTAAAATAAATACATATGTTATTGATTGCAGGTTTCATAGATCTGTACAATAATAAACGAAGTTCACTCGATTCTTAATATCTGTTTGGATTATGAGACAGGCATATAAACATTTCTTGGAACATGGCTATTTTGAAATAATGGTATCCATGAATGCTGGCTAGACACACCGACGCGCCAAGACAGAAAAATAGTTTTATTGCAATGACTGCATACACATTTCTAGCACTACAGTCCAAAATTTAATTGGGGTATGAATGTTCAAATCGAAGGCATAGTGAGCAAATGGTAAGTGACTATTGTTGTCCCAGAGTTATTGTTCTATTGAATGCAACACCACTTACACATACTGACACGAATGTGGAGCGCGGGCCGGCAATTATTGGTATCGAATTTCATATTGGAAAACCTCATTTTGCGGCGTTACTGTATTCTCAAAAGAAAATGTAAAATATATTCAATTACAATTAATGTATGTTGTTTAGTACAACTAACTCTCATATGTATGTTTAACTTGCTTCACAATTTGATTTTTTATAGTTTCTCGACTCATTTTTATCAAATTTATTAATCTCTACTTTTTATTATCTAACTAGGTTTTTTTGTTACTTATCTAACTAGTCTTTATCTTATTAGTTTATATGCTGTAGTTTTATCTAATTTAGTTATGTCGATTAGTTTTTTCTCACTTATTTATCTCGAATAGTTATTGTCCCTTTTCGATTTCTCGATTGGTTTTGTCTTATCTAATTGTTACGTCATTTTTTATCTCATCAAGTTATAGACACTAATTTATACCATATTGTTATTTTTAGTAGTGTGATCTCAGTTAGTTATATAAGCTACTTCTACCTTATTTAGTTTTGTCGACTAATTTTATCCTATTTAATTATCTAGACTAATCTTTACCTTATTTTTTATTTGACTTGGTTTTATCTTATTTGGTTATCTCAACATGTATTTATCTTATCTAGTAATCTGGACCAATTTTATACCACATGGTTATCTGGACTAGCTTTTATCTCATAAAGGAAGAGATGCTGACTATTGACACAGGTCGCCTAATATTAACAGCTCGCAATATAGGGACAATTTCCAGCTGAACGGATGTTTGCCTCCCTGTGTGTTCAGACGGTCTCGTACACCTACCCTTCATCACGTCTTGATAGTGACTCTACTAGACAAATGGGTTACAGGGACCTTTTCTCACTATTACTTCACCTTGATTGTGACCATTTATGACACTCGCAAAAACAGTTATAATTTATTAATCCTAATTTATATTATTATTACTATCACTCGTAACCATAATAGTAAAATTTTTAAATAGAAATGACCAACTTCAAAACAAAGAGAATGACGACTAATACGAGGGTCAGTCAAATATAAACAGGACTTTTATTACTATACCCAACGTCCAGGTTGTAGCAGGTAGCCATGTTGCAGTAGTGGTAGGGGGCAGCCTGGATGAGGGGGAAAGCTGCAACAATGCGTTCTCAGTGCTGTTTTGTTTGTCATTGTAGCCATGTCTGAACAAGAGGTTGTACCTGCAGTTGCGCAACGAATTATTATTAAGTTCTTGACAAACGAAGGTGTTAAACCAAGTGAAATTTTTGTTAGACTGACAACTCAGTTTGGGGATAAGACTTTATCACGTTCTCAAGTGTACGATTGCGTTAAAAATTTCAAAGGCGGACGTGAAACAGTTGAAAATGAAAGTCACAATAGGCGTCCAAGGACCAGTTTGACTAATGAGAACATTTGTGCTGTTCGTGAACTTCTTGAAAATGATCGACGCTTAACGATAGATGAAATTGCCAGTGAAGTGGAAATTAGTCATCGTAGTGTGCATTCCATCGTCACAGAGCATCTGGGTTTTCGGAAAATTTGTGCAAGATGGGTCCCTCGGCTTCTGACTCTCGATCAAAAAGAAACCCGGAGAGACATTTGCCAAAGGCTTTTAAATCGGCTTGAGAGAGAGGGGAATGGTTTTTTAAATCGCATAATAACCTGTGATGAAACGTGGGTCCATCACTACACTCCTTAATCCAAAATGGCGTCAATGGAGTGGCGAAGGAAAGACGAAACTCGCCCTGTGAAAGCCAAAACACGGTTGTCTGCTGGGAAAGTTCTTGCCACCATCTTTTTTGACTGCAAAGGCGTTTTGCTTATTGACTGTTTACACGAACGTCGTACTGTGAACGCTGCTTATTACTGTCAACTTCTTGAGTAAGCAAAAGCAGCCTTTCGGAACAAAAGGCGTAATCAGCAAATCAGAGATGTCATTTTGCTTCATGACAATGCTAGGCCTCACACAGCTGCCTTGACCCAAGAGAAATTATGCCAAATTCATTGGGAAACATTGGAACATCCTCCCTACAGCCCAGATTTGTCTCCATGTGACTTTCACCTCTTTGGTCCTCTCAAAGAAGCACTTAGTGGAAACCGTTTTGAAAGTGATGAGGAAGTACAGGAATTTGTGTGCAATTGGTTCAAGACACAACCTCAAATCTTTTATGAAGAAGGGATCCATAAGCTATCCTCACGCTGGGAAAAGTGTGTGAGAGTTGAGGGAGACTATGTAGAAAAGCAGTAACATGTAATCATTGTATTGTTTAGCTTTAATAAACGTATAAGTTAAAAGTCTTGTTTATATTTGACTGACCCTCGTACATATTCTTAATTTGAGAAAACGAAAGGTAATCTCAGTAACATACTACACCATTCTCGATGGTGGTGCCATATTTCGGAAAACTACATCTATTAATTGATTAATTCTAAAATTATACATAATATAGACGTTTTCCCCTTATTGTGCAGTCCTTATAAATGTAATGTAAGTTGGAAATATTAACGCGGTTTAATACTTTATACAGAATTTGATAATTATTGCTATACAGAAGTCGATAGTTCATTATCTAGATATACTGTACTATCTGAACAATTACATTTACTATTATAATACAGAATTAAATATAAAATAATAGATTGTACCGTTTATGAAAGTATATATAATAACGACAGGTATTTAATCTGCATTGCCAGTGAAATAATTCTATAACGGCATTTAATTCATAAGACTATGTTCTAAGACGGCACCACATTTATATACTTTTTTACATAGCCGATTTCTATTTTAAAATAGCATACAATAGTTTCAATCAAGCAATATTAATTCTTTTATTTTATAGTTCTAGTGTCAAATCTTCCTGTCTTATCAGTGCTTAGTGGATTATAAAAACAACTTAACATAGCACAAGCCAAGTCTGTACTTAGCACATAATGTGAAAGAACGAGAATATAAATTAACAAGGCAAAGCCAAGTGACAGTAATCAGCCATTATATATTTTTGTGTGTAAATATATATTAAATCACCTACATAACATAAGCAATCATATTCATGAACTGACGGTTCAGAGCAGTAAAGGGGGCCAGAAAGTTTGATTTGATGTCGAATCACTTTACTTGGTTTAAATTGGTTGTTGAGGTTCTATTCATAAAATTGTAATTCGCAAGCACAATTTTGATACGAATTAAACACTGGTTATAAAGTTGTTGAATACAATGTAGTAAATTGTGCTGAATACTTCAGTGTCTTGTCTCAATACATTAAACCTCGTTACCTATTTTAATTATGCAAATGCTTATATTTATAAAGAACTAGCCTAAACCCGCGGCTCCGCTCGCGTGGCAGTAGAGAGGGCTACATCAATCAAGCATCGAAAAGAAATACTAATTTTATTATACGTTTTTCCAATTAATTTATTGCTCTACTAATACATCGTAGCATATCATAAAATCTATTATAAAAGTTTTTTGTTTATTTTAATGCGTTTTGGTAAACAACGTTATTAGTTGTATTAGGAATCACCCTATATTTGTCAAACTTGGGGGGGGGGACTCCTCCACGACTATGACAATGGATTATCCATCACTGAAGTCAGATCAGAATGACAGCTTTCTCCAGAAATGTGTTGTTTTGATGCATGAAACATGAATGTATTAGATGGATATTTAGAGTCCATGTCACTAATAGACCATATCATACATTGGCTTAGTTATAAATAATGAGATCGTGCATGGATATAAAATACACTGGAATATTTACATGAGAAAACAAAAATACTTGCCTATTTTTTTAAACCTTTTACTGATGGAAAATAACACTGTTCTTGGAAATTGTAAAAAAGATATCAAATCACGTTTATCAAAAATTTGACATTTGTGACACGTTGTAAATGTCAAAAAATGTTTGTTTACATAGAAACGTCAAAAATATTTATGTTTACTTAGTTACTGTCAAAAATAACAACAATTTTTTGTCGCATTATATATGTTTACAAAGAACAGCTGATTAAAAATTTGAAAAGACTCTTTCACTTAATAACATATGTTTGCTGCAATGCATTTCTTACGGGTATTTCTGTAACCAGTGGGGCGGAATCCTGAATCGGGAAAGGGATAAAAAGTAAATTGCAAATCATATCCTTCTAACCTATCAACCTTCTACAGATCAAGACGAACAAATTAAAAAAAAAATTAGGCGAATCCGTCCAGCCGTTTGTGAGTGATGCTGTTACACACGAACAGTTTCATTTATATATATATAGATTTAACAACTATGTTGATTGTTGTAATCAAGTTTATTTATATTTGTACAGCCCAGGAACCGAAAGCAAACTTTAACTGTGTAAGCACACACACACACACACTGATTTTTCTTGAGATCAATAAAGGAAATGAATTAAAGGTAGAAAATAATTAAACACCACTTTATACAATCATATTTTTGTTACAGAGGAGATTTAGGTTGTAAAATGTGGCACACCCTCTGGTAAGAATCTATATTTCGAAATATTTTCATGACGTGGCAGGATTCTTTGATGTTTGGTCCCTTATAAATCCGAAAATTCTTATTATAAGCCCTTTTGGGTTAACATTTTCGTTTAAATGTGGAAAAGCACGATAATGTCTTTTACAATTACAAGCATTTTATGGATTATATGGTATTTGTAAATGAATTTAGTTTGACTATTTATTTCTTTCGGTTAAATAGTTTGGATGTAATAGACAAAGAAGATTCATTGTTTTAAAAATGATAAATTATTCTGCTAAGCTTAAAAATTATTGAATATTATGACGACAATAGCATAAAAACTTTTGATGAAGTTATAGATTCCATATAATATATGCTACGATTCAATCCAAAAAAATGAATCCTTATATACTTCTTGCATTTTTATGTTAATCCACACCATCGGACAACTTAAAGGCCTGCTGTAGTGGCGGTCATCTTGATTGTAAGACTATTAAAACAATATTAAACACGATAACAATTTACAAATTGTTTCAGTCTAATAATTATGGGAAGTATCGCAAGATATAACTAATATGCTTCCAATGAATTTTCAATATTTTCTATGGTTGTATTGGTTATATGAAAAAGAACTCTAACTTATATTTCATATTTTTAATATTTAATATACAATTTGCAACAAAAAGCAAAAAAAGTTTAATGGTGTGGTAATAAGATCATAAACATCGTACGTTTTTCCTCTACTAGCCCATAACTAACTACCTATCCGTGGTACACAGTTGATTCCATCCGGGCTGGAACTCTTAAGTATCGAACACATTTTTAGAAAAAAAAGCATCATTATGTTGATATTTTTTGATCGAGCATAATAATAATATAGTTAGTTCAAAAAAATCGTTTTATCTAAATGGATATGAAGTGTGGTTTTTAGTCTACACTGTTAATACATAGATAATAAATAACGTAATTTGTAAGTTAGGAAAGAATTAGCCATCGTAAGGACTTAACTGCACGTGAGATAGCAGCTTGGCTCACCTAAATTGTTATTGAAGAAACATTAAAATTAAATTCCAAATGTTAATTGGTTAAATAACGGAGATTACAGTTTTATAATGTTGTTATTTACTGTTAAAATCCTGTCCATAGAGGTTTAACCACTTGAAGGATGACCAAGTTCAGAATGAAAAGTATTGGAATAGCTTCCATAAAAACCCTCATAACTGTCATTTGTCCATTGTTCCAGTCCATTTATTCCTTCTTGTCTAAACCCTTACCTTTCTTCTTAGGGGAAGTTTTTCGAAACTGTGAACTTGACTAAAATTGTTGTTTTATTTGATTTAAATAATATTCATAAAAATAATTATAGCTGCTCCGACTTTACTACAAATTATGGATTTATGTGTATTGTGTATTACATATTGACGTATATTAGAGGTAAGGAAGTATTGCTCCTATAGCTTATGACACTTTTAACATGGAAATGTCTAAGGTATGCAGACAGTTTAAATGTAATCTTATTCTATTATATAAGGACACAGGCCAGTGGTAAATGAGGACGGCAGAATAAGGCATAAAAGGGGAACAGTTTCTGCTCAAAGTAAGAAAACATAAATTAGGGAATTTTACCTTCATATCAATGGGTCGTCCTCGACACGCCGTTCTTAAAACTGCGCCGCCGTCTGTCCGTCTGTGATAAATTTTGATAGTAAG
This sequence comes from Homalodisca vitripennis, assembly GCF_021130785.1. Classification (NCBI taxonomy): domain Eukaryota; kingdom Metazoa; phylum Arthropoda; class Insecta; order Hemiptera; family Cicadellidae; genus Homalodisca; species Homalodisca vitripennis. The sequence continues at coordinate 45,001,353 of NC_060211.1, read as the reverse complement.
ATCCTAGAGAGCCGTAACTTGGTAAAATGGTTTCTCTTGGTTCAAGGAAAATTGATTTTGATGTTAAAAGGACAATCCGCCCAAGGGTTAACTCTCTTTACGTTCAGTATGCTCTATTGAAACTCCATTGCTTTGGTTTATTGCAATTAGTTTTTAAGTTTATTAAAATTCATCATATATTTAAAAAAAATGTTTTGGTATATAAGTATATTTACATAACGATTTGTGATGTAACTTTTCTTAACTGAAAAAGGTTTGGTAAAATTACATATATCTTTGCCATTAAACTTAAACACTGTAGCTTTAGAAATACGTAGAATATTCTGAAAGAAAACTCGGTGTGTGTGAGAGAGTTTCTATCAATCACACGGATTGATTGGGTGGACTGTCCTCGAGGGCCGGGAGTTGTTACACTAACGACCCGTTTAAGTAAGAAGTGATCGTCTTGAGTGTGAAATCCTCGACACGTTCTCACTGTTTACTGTTATATATAAATATAGTTGAAGTCTAACAAGCTCTAAATGAATAAATGTTATATCGTTACTGTACAGGGCTATATTACGTGGTATTTTTGTTCATATATTTTAAACTATAAGTTTGACAAAGGACCATTCTTATTTTTAGATTTGATTTCAAATGAATTTTGAAAAAAAAAAAATATCACCACTATTTTCAATATGGTGACAAATTCTAATAGTTCTTAATGAGCATCCTATATTTTATGATTAAAGACTTTTTTTAATTCTTGGGTTTTGTTATAAATGTACTCGTTAAGAAGCTGTAGACATTGACAATTTTACAATTCCCGCTAGTTATCCTTGCAAAGAGGCTATTCCTAATCGTAGAATAAAGATAAAAATAACAGTTGGATTGCCTTTTTAATCGTAATGCATCATGAAAAAACAGTTTGTTAAAAAAAAATTGGCTACCGTATTCAAAAAAGTAGCGCTATTTCGAAGTTTTCAAATTTTATTTTTAAGACAAGCAGTACAAAAAGTAAGAACGGTTACCAGTTTAATCTTTTTGCGAACTTGAAAGTACCAATACAACCCCGACAAAAATAATTTCACCCTGTATAGGTGATACTTTATTACAAAATAATCATTTAAACTCTGTGGCGTTGGTCAAAATGTTAAATATCATTTTTAAATTTTATTGGATTAATGTATTATATAATTGTTTTTGCTCAAAAAAAAGTATGGGATTATCTTCTACGCTGTAATTTATTATATTAAACCTTCTTAAAGAAAAACACATTTCAAACCAATACGAAAATTTATACAACTTCTCACGAATTTAATCCATGACTTCTCTGTTATAAAGAACGCTATCTTACCCCTACACAACGGTGCACTTAAAATGATATACTACTTTATCGATATTAAAAAAAAAAAATGTTAACTAGCAAACTCTGAAATAATCGTGGTGAACGGACATGAAGTATAAAGCTAAAGCGTAAATTTTAACTATACTGTACATTGTTGTACATTGACTTTTTAAAGTTAAATTACTATAAAGTTCCTTTACTGTTTCAATTTTTAAGGCGATTAGGAAATCTTAAGACCTTCATTAATCCCCCCTTTCTGAAAAATCATGTTTGGATCATAAAATAAAATGACGTAAAGGTCCAGCAACAACTTATTACTCTAATATGTCCATTTAAATAATCAATTAATCGAATCTACATTCAGTTATTCTCAATTTTACTGAATTACATGCAAAACCCGTATCTCTAATCACGAGATTTATGTACTGGATTTAGATCGAGTTTCTAAAGGGCTAAGGGCGGGTCAGCGAATTGGTTAAAGAGAGACCGTGATAAATTGAGGACGAGCAGACTGTGTCAACAATGCTATTCCTGGACTGAACTCTGCCCAGCACCTGTAACTCCTACTCTCTTACTCTTGAGATACGAGGGATTTTCGAAATATCGTACGTACAGACAGACAGATAGACAAACAGACTTACTGAAAGAGCGAAATGAAACTTTCCCAAGTTTATAATGTAAATTTAACACACAGTTTTATACGAGTACTACTAATGTGTAGAACACGTAAAATTCTCGCATCTAAATTGAGTTGTTAGTTTATAAATATTTTAAAACTTATTAGCTGTATATTTAATAAATAATAATAAATACATTTTAGATGAATAATTTCCAGTAAGTGACCACCCGTGTAGACCTTCAGCTTCCTCATAGATCTATGCAAACCTGGATATATACAATATATTTATTGTAATTATAACCAGCACCATATTTTGTCTATTCATAGAGACGTGATAGTGATAAATCCTGTACTCGTACCAGATGAATGTTTGTGTTTGTATCACTGGAAAACAGAGTGGTTATATGTATTTTAGCAGCTAGGCAAGGGTGTGGTCCACCAAACTCCGTATTATTTATCTAACTTAGTTGTAATTTGTAGAGCTTCCGGGGATCCCACAGGACCTTACCAGCCATTAAATACGGTTTTAAATCAAATTTAAACAGTTTAAAACTGGTTTTAAAGTGTTATTGTATGGTTTTAATATTATAAATTAAGAAAACTTTAAATGGTAGATAGATTACATAAACATATGGTCGTGTCGTAGTTGTACGATGCTAATACAGGACAGTTAATTATATGTAACAAGCTCTTTTAATACACATGCATTTTGCATGAATTGAATTCTTATGGGAATTTAGAAACTCTAGAGGCCAAAAGATTGTAAATGTAAGCAAATTTTAAATGGTAGATAGATTACATAAGCATATGATCGTGTCGTAGTTCTACGATGCTAATACAGGACAGTTAATTATATGTAACAAGCTCTTTTAATACACATGCATTTTGCATGAATTGAATTCTTATGGGAATTTAGAAACTCTAGAGTCCAAAAGATTGTAAATGTAAGCAAATTTTAAATGGTAGATAGATTACATAAGCATATGGTCGTGTCGTAGTTCTACGATGCTAATACAGGACAGTTAATTATATGTAACAAGCTCTTTAATACACATGCAATTGCATCAATTGAATTCTTATGGGAATTTAGAAACTATAGAGGCCAAAAGATTGTAAATGTAAGCAAATTTTAAATGGTAGATAAATGAAATAAACATATGGTTGTGTTGTAATTGTACGATGCTTATACATAAAAGTTAATTATATGTAACAAGCTCTTTTAATACACATGTATTTGCATCAGTGAAATTCTTATGATAATTTCGAAACTAGAGGCCAATGGTTTGTGGTCCTGAGATCACAGATAACCTTTGCTCAGTGCGCCTCTAGGGCACAAGACACACCTATGCACCAAGCATCATGTCTCTATCTTTCATGGGTTTTTTTGTCCATTGATGTATAGGTCAGTCAGTGAGGTAATCTCTTCATATATATATATATATAAATATAATATACATATATATAAATATAATCTCTTTATAAAGAGGGGAAATCGGTGTGTATTTGTTTCCTTATTCAACTTTGATGGACTTAAAAACTTTAAATTCAGGACAAAATAATATGTCACAAGAAATAGTTGAGTTTGTAAACGTGAGGTAACAAAATATCCACGATATGTGAATAGAATAAAAAAATTATAGTGAAAAGATAAATTATATAGTTAATGAAGTTCTTTTTAAGAGCATTTAAAATAACAACATTCCTTCTTATTAAATATTAAAGAATAATTATTTTGTACTCGTTAATAGAAGTATAAACAAAGATGTTATTTTTGAGCATACATGTTTACGTTGTTAAACATTTTGAATGCTCTTAGTCAATTTATACTATAAGACACTTGCATTGGAAAAAGACTTCTAATAGTTACTATGTGTCGCACCGAACTATTTATCTACTGAAAAATCTTTTCAATTTTATACTAAACTCATAAAAATATTATTTCAGTTCATCTTTTTCTACTAACCCAATTTGAAGGAGCGTTTTAAGGAATACTGCGTGTTATAGTATAGGAACCGAAGGTGAATTAATGCATTGAGTAAGGGCAGAGTTTTGTTTATCATGAAATCAAATTCCCTTAAGAATAAATCGATTGTAAATTCTTTCAGTTTTTATAGGGATTGAAATGGGAGGGTACCTAAATGATTAAAAAAATACAGATATATATATATATATATATATATTTAATATTATTTTCTCTGCTCGACACACTTAAAACTAACGAAGACGTTTTAGGCTTTTTTCACATCCTGCCTTTCCTTTTTATAAGCCATTCACAATTTTTCAAATCAGCTTTCTAGCCTGGAGCACAAAACTACTCAAAACTGTTATTTGACAATCTCACAGCTTCCAGCCTACCCTTTGTGGTCTAGGCTTAATGTAATACTACCCTTGCTCTCTGTAATGCAATTATTTTAAGTATTTTGTCAGAAAATATTTATTACAATCTACTTTAAAAAGGTGAAGCATTGATTTCTTAAAAAGTGATGTTTCTTTTAAGCGGCTGTTAATCAAAATCGATTCGAGTATGTGTGCAATTTTAGAAGGATATAGGGCAAACCGTTCCATCATAACTGTGAGGATACGGTTACAAACAAAAACACGGTGATTTCTCTAACAAAACAGCATTAGTAAAATGAGCTCAGCACTGCTGACATCCTATGGAAAGCTTCTTAATAATTTACTACAGAAATCTTTACATTATACTGATCTCTTCATGTTGAAGCTTAACATCTGTGGAAGTAAGGTAGATTTCTACAGGGTGCCCGAAAGATTTCAAAAAATTAATTATGTTAGCAAAGTTTCAGAAAACTTTTAGAGACAATATTTCAAACTTATAGGTAAATTCTTAATCTAGCCCTCTGTGGTAGTGATAATTACAGTGATAAAAATTACTTCGTTTAACTTGAATTCGTAAATCTGAAGACCCTCTCAATAATATGAAGTTAAATGTTTCTGATTTATGTATAAACTAGTTATAAGCTACAGATAATATATAATGACCTCTCTCATCGTATCAGTTGAGAATTAGGAACAGTATTGGCAGGATAACATGTTTTCTGTGTTCATTTCCCAATTACCTGCCTAAAATACCCCTTTGGACCACGTTTATTACAATGATAAATCATGAGGTAGAATCAATAATGGTAAATCCAAGCATTAAGCTTGTAAGATATTAAGATTCCGGCATCGTTCCCGCGTTGTAATTGGCATTGGGGTAGTGCCTCTCCCCTCCCCACCTATGGTCCCTCCGGCACCCTTACATAGTGTAATAAACTCTTAGGTAATTATTGTCGCAATCAGGGATACCTAAATGGACACCTTAACATATTTTTACTGTTTTGATTTTATTTTTATAGGGTAGCTTCTAGGTTAATGCTGTGAATCTCTCTATTTCGATTTGAAAATGTAGTTTCCTGTACTACCCCTTTGTACATATTATTGAGAGGGTCTTCAGATTTACGAATTCAAGTTAAACGAAGTAATTTTTATCACTGTAATTATCACTACCACAGAGGGCTTGTACTGCGATTAGTATACTTTTAACCGATCGCAAGTAGAAAATCTCGCTCGTATTGAAAATGGTGTATGATCAAAATTGATCGGTAGGATTAAAATACTGATTAGCACCTTTGTAATTTCGAGAATATCAATTGCACTCCCCCTCCTTGTGGTGGTAATTTATCGAAATATAGAAGTTCCCTACGTAGTCCATACGAGTTAGAAAATGCATTTGGAAAATTAGTTTTTGGTTTTTATGCTGGAATTAAATGAGGTTGTACATTAAAACTTCTTAAATCACCTTGTCAGGCCTATTTTGTGGTGGGTGAAATTTTACATAAAGAGATAAAATTTCTGAAACCTTCAACTAAAGCTTGCTGTTTTGAATACCAATGCTGGATGGTTGCTCCTTTCCTCATTTCATCCTCCTAAATCTTAACCATTCAAATCTAACTACCACTGATCACTATTGAGGGAAATAATAATATCATTAAACATCAAGTCCCACACTCTAGTTCCTTTTTTAGGAGGCATATCGAGAATTGATTATAGCTTTTATAATAACACATCCAGAAGCGTATCTTCTTCATTTTTAATTTCAGTGAAGACTATGCTATTCTTATCTGGCCTTCGTCTTTAAGACCTAATGTTTTTCAAGATTCAAGATTCATGATTTTTATCATTTTTAAAACGATAAATATATTAAAAATATAAGAAGCGTTGTGTTTTATTCGTTATAAGATCTGAATAATATAGTAATTACAGTCTTTTCATATAATTCACAAGTATGATATTAAGTCAAAATGTCAGGGACACAAAATAACAAGCGAACATAAAATGAAATTTGGTTTTCTAATAAGACGGCGTTTATAGTGATATATTTGGAATATAATTAATATTGACGTTTTGGTTGGTCAAAATAATCAACTGCATATTATAATTATAAAATATTTAAAAAATAAAATGTGTTATTTAGTAGTTTGTACTTATCATTACGTTATAACCATAAGCTTATTAAAGCAAGATAAGAGCACGTAAAGGAAGTAAACAATTGACCTACAAAAGTTATCTATGGTGTCTCATGAACAAATCTTATCATATATTCTTATTTGCTTATTTGAACATTGGTTTTGTCACTGCGCAAAAACGTACATCTTTATATGCAACTTTCCTTTATTCTTGAGATCAATTTAAATTTTAAAAGATATAATTATATATATTTACGCCTACTACAGTTAAAATGTAATGATTAGTTACATTTTAATGGTTTAATTACATTTTCTGAACTGATTACAGAGTTTTCCATTTAGTATTTAACTTAAAAAGTTTGCAAAACGTAACACTCTTTCCTGTCGGTAAACGAAACTTCTTCTGATGTGTTATGATTATTTTACAAATAATCATTTGAGCGGTTTGCGTTAAATTTTCACTTTACTAAATCGATGGTGAACAAGTAAGCCTGAGCTCAGTCATATAACAGCTCGGATTAGAAGCTCACGAGAAACTTGCGCAATATCCTAGCCATATAATACCGTCGGCCGTTACAGTGTTTGGTCGTCTAAGTTAAATTGTCCTGCCAACAAAAATATTGTCTCTCAAACTTTAGTTAAAGGAAAACTAGAAATCGCACTAAATTAAAGTGTTATAGAAAATGACCAGAATTGCATAACTGTAATTAATTCTCATAATTTAAATAAGACTTATTATTACACAGAAGATGATCGTGACACAGTAATAATTGTGACTACATGAAGCCTGTATATGCGGCTCACGTCCTGCAACACCATAAAACTGGCATCAAATCTCGTCCCTTCAGTGTGTCTGGGGTGACTCCCATAAACTTATCTTACTTGTCAATCACTTTTATTTTATATATATATATATATATATATATATATATATATATATATTTATATATATAAAATACTGTATAGAATATTTTATTTTTAATAATTGGTGGGTGGCTTGATAAGAAAACTAAGTCCAATACATTATTTTTATTAAATAGTACTTGAAAATAATGTCTAAATTTGAAAAAAAAAAGCTATAAAAAGAGAATTAAAGCGAGTAAAATGTACTGTACAGAAGGTGTTCACAAATTATCAATTTAACTACAATTAGTATCATAGCAGATGGTACTGTACAGTAAATCGAGGTGCAATCGAGTTATTGTTAGAATACTTTTAAACTAAATGAAATACGCCTTTAATGGAAATAGAAAAAATGGAATCTTACTACTTTTTAGTAGTAAATTTAGAAAATTGTTATTAGTGTCAAAAGCGTTTCGAGTAGTAACATGAATTGTTTACAGTATATTTATGAAATATGACTGAAGTAAAAACCATTTTAAAAGAGTAGTTCATTAATTAAAAAAAAATGTATAAAAAAGTTTTTAAATGTATTAAAATATTTGCCATTAAAGATTAAATTTCCTTGTGTTATAAATATTAAATGAAAGATGTTCACTATTCCAAAATCTTTTAAATGGAGCTTACAGGCATTCAGTTTGAACAGTCACATATTTTATTAATATCACTTATTCCTTATATGCAAGATGATATAATATTAAAATGACACATGAATACTTAACATGAGTGATATCTCTCTCTCCGACCAGAGCTATGGCGATGACTCATTACCCAGTTCAGTGCACAGAGTCTGTATCTTGTTTGCTGTCTGTTGTACAGAATTGAGCACTCTGTCTGCAAGAACTGCAGTATGCCGGTGATTGTTAATATTTTGCTGGTCCGGTCGGGATGCATGATTTCCGGTGGTTTGAAACAGATCTATCTTCATTAGTTTTCCAACTTCATGTATTTCTTTTCTGAAGATAGCGAGATCTTTGATCCGTTCTTCCAATTCCGCTCTCAGCTCTACCACCTGATCTAGCAATGATGCTGTTTCTTCAGATTTAGGTGCTTTCGATTGTAATATCTTGTAGAAATGATCCCCATCACTTCTATTAGTTACGACCGCTTCATCATCCCATGAGTAGCTTTTGTCTGGATCACAATGAATGGAGATCTCGGATTCCCATTGAGGTTTTTGTTGAGGGAAGTTTAAATCGCCCGCGCTTTGGTCACATATTTCAGCTTTCTTTTTGCCCATATAGTGAACGAATTCTTTTTTCTGTTGTGAAATACTCTGTTGTTTGTCGTTTAAGAAGTGCAGAAATTTGGCATCTCCAGTTTCCTCATTGCCGTATATATTCTGTTTGGAGTCATTATAAAACCCTAGGTGTAAGTCTGAAAAGATTCCTGGGGAATACTCATCGAGATTAAGACGCTGCATTTGGATCAAACTGTAATTTGTGTGAACGCAAAATTTTACTAAATCCCATTTATGTGTTACTATGGAAACAAAATCTTAAATAAAGACTAATGTAATTTACCATATTTTTGTCATTAACATTATAGGTGATTATATCCCCATCAAGGTGATACGGAGCTCATATTTTACTAATATGTACTTAGTACAAATATTCGTCACTATTATTTTATAGAAATCAATGTATCGACTAAGCATCGAAAGCATGGCAAATCTTCTATTTGCTATCAATAACCATTTTGGAAACAACTCCAACACGCAGTATGAATATTTTAATCTCTGCTCTTTAAGTGGTCTTTTTGGATTTGAAATTATTTTAGCATTATTAAGCAACCTACCTGATTATTTCGTCATTCTCTCCGCTCTTTCGACCCATGTCAGACCACAGTGTGCTATTATTCTATAACGACTATAATTTATATTAAAGAGTTTATTATAGAGGAATGATAACGACCTGTGTGAGACAAGTTCCGTGATCTATGGATATTCTCTTTTTACTCTGCTAAGGTTTTACCAACAGTCAATGGCAATCTCACCGTATCCCATTGTGGAAGATAATATGTTGTCGGTAAATGATGCATCCAAGTCACTAGTTATAACCAATTTTCTTTGTCTTGCCTAGCTGTTTTTACAGACACAGGTTTGTAGAGTTTATATATATATATATATATATATATATATATATATATATATATATATATATGAGTCGCCAAATGCCAAAACAGGCTAAATCCAAAATTTAAAAAAGTTGAGATATTGATGACATTGAGTTCTGTATTACCTAGGCTACAGATTTGTCACTTCAAAATGTTCCAAAACCAGTTAAAAACTGTTTAAAATTAATATTTAAAAGTGAAGGTTGTTCCAAAATCAGTTATATCCTATAGCCATTCGGTTCCAAAAACAGTCATATCTGCACAGATGACAATGTTCCAAAACCAGCTATATCAAACTACAATAACTTACAATGTTTCATGTTTCTGTGTCAAAATAAGTTAAATCCCAAAAGACTTTTCCTATAGGGAACTGCTGATCATTTTCCTTCTGAATTAATTGTTTATTTTGTTGGCTAATTTTAAATTTCAAAGGCTAAAATAGTGTTATAAGAAGCAATAGCACTCAATTATTTAACATTATTTTAAAAGCTCCTGATTTGTTGTGTGTCATAAACATGGAGGCTGAACATACAGGAGGTATTTTAGAAGGTAGTGAAGGCGTTGGTATTGATATTATAAATGCTGAAGTTGTAATTGTTCAACAAGAAAATGTCAATATAATGGACATAACAGTGGAAACTCCACAAAATGTGGAACAAGTAGAGTTGGTAGAAGAGATGCCTGGCCCTTTGGCAAAGAAAAGGAAGAAAAACGAAAGAGCATGGAAGAAAACTGTTGCAAAAGTTGCTAGGTAAGTTAACAACATTTGGTAAAGAAAACTAAACTAGCCTAATCTTAACACTCATTTGAACTAAAATAACCTAACCTCAACTAAGCTAACCTAACCTCAACTAAACTAACCTATAACCGCAACTAAACTACTTAATCTCAACCAGCCTAAAGTAATTCAGCTTAGGCCCTAACTTAACTACAACAGTTTTTGACAACGTTTGCGATCTATAATTTGTTTTTATTACAGGTTAGTATTTTTTTAAAGGTATAGGAGAACTAATAATCCCTATTTTGTTTTAGACACCGCCCGAAGGGATTTCCACAGATGCCTAGTTGTAAACATTCGGCCAAAAGTAAGTACCGCTGCGCAGAACTTTCCCTGCAGGATGTTAGAAAGATACATCAGCAATACTATAAAGACGCTGACCTTCAATCAAAGAAGAATTTTATTCTTCAGCACGTCATTGTTTCCTCAGCAAAAAGGACTCGTCTTCCAGAAGGTATCAAATCAAAAAGAAATGTAAGTACTGACTTTTTCTTACCTAAAATGAGGAACAACAAAACTGAGAATGTTAAAGTATGTCGGGCAGCACTACTTACAATTTTGCAAGAGAGTAAAAACCGAGTGCAATTGATTTGCAAAAAGTACCTGGAAACAGGCGTCGTACCTTTGGAGACTCGTGGAGGAGCACGCCAAGTTGATAAATATAATATAAAGAAAGACAGCATCAAATCTTTTATTAAAACATTTATTCCAGTACAAAAACACTATTGCAGAGCGAAAAACAAGCATAGGCAATACCTTCCAAGTGAGCTTAACATTACAAAAATGTGGAAAATGTATATTGAGCAGCATCCAACTGAAGAATTAAAGTGTGAGTATGACTTTTTCAGGCTGGTTTTTTCTGAGAACTTTAACATTGGTTTTGACGCTCCGTACACTGATAAGTGTTCAACCTGCACAAGGCTTGAGTGTGAACTAGCCACAGAAAAAGATGCAGGCAAGCGTGAAACACTAAAGCTAAACCTAAAAGCCCACAAAGTCCGTGCAGACAAATTCTACAAACTTTTGCAAGAAAATAATGATAAAGAGCTTATTCTGAGCTATGATTGTCAGAAAAATCTTGTCCTTCCTAAAATACCGGACCAAGCCGCATACTATAAGCGCCAGCTATATCTATATAATTTTGTGATTTGTGAGGGACATTCTAAAGTCCTCTTGAATTCAGAAAACACCTTTTCTTACCTCTGGACTGAAAACCAGTATGCAAAAGGGTCCAGTCAAATTGCATCTGCTGTTTACCACAGGTTAACAAGCGCTAACATGGAAAATGTCACCACAGTCAAACTTTTCTCTGACGGCTGTGGTGGCCAAAACAAGAACACAACTGTTGTCGGTATGATTGCTCATTGGCTCCTGAAAGATGCACCTAAACATGTTACTAAAGTTGTACTACTCTTTCCGGTAGTCGGCCATTCTTTCATTCCCCCTGATAGAGTGTTTGGAGTACTTGAAAGGAAATTTCAAGATCTGAGTGTAATCAACAATCCCAATGAGTACACTGAAATAATTGAAAAGCACTGTACTGTTGTGAAACTTGGGACGGATTGCCCTGTGAGTGATTGGAAAACTCTAACCGATGCTGTTCTAAAAAAACCAGGACAATGGCATTTTCAATTTCAAAAGGCCAAGAAATTTATCTTTTCAAGAAGTAAAAGTAATCCAAACTCCATCCTGGTACAAGGAGAAGCAAACTATGTATTTGAAATCGGCGAGAGTAAGTCAGTAATGAAAAGGGGGAAAAATTTTGACAATGCAGTTTTGAGAGTGATACAAGAAGGACACCCAGTGAAACAAGTAAAAATCAATGATGTGAAATGCTTGCTAAATCTCCACTATGGAAATGACTGGCAACGGGAGCCAAAGTTGAAGTTTTTCAAGGACTTATTCCAGCTACCTACCACCAATCAAGGCGAAGAAGATGATGATGATGATTTTGAAATAAATGAAGAGGATGAGCCTATGATTGAGTGAAAATATTTTTAATAAACGACACATTTATTTTATAAACTCTGTAGATAAATAAATTCATGGTTTTGTATTGAAAATGAATACGATTGTGTTCATTAATCCTAACCTAACTTTACCTAACAATATAGGCTACAATGTTTTGAGAAAAAAGGATTTAATAATATAAGGTTCTGTTTTTAACTTATTTTGGAATGGTAAACGCAATTTAACTGGTTTTGGAACCAAAGTTAAAAAGCAAATGGCGGAGAGTAAGTTTCCAAAAGCAGCTAAATCATAGTTACTGTTCCAAAACAAGCTATGCCATATATTTAATCGGCTGCAGTAATTATAACTTTTGTACCATTTTTTAGCAATTTTAAAACAATATAACTAATTTTTTAACCTTTTTTTTAAACAAAAATCATAAAAATGTAATGGATGTGAGAAAAGCAATCAGTTTTTGGCATTTATCTAAAAAACTTGCAGAGTGGATTTAGCTTGTTTTGGCATTTGGCGACTCATATATATATATATATATATATATATTTATATATATATATATTTATATATATATATATATATATATAAAATTTATAATATGGCAGCATGGTATCAAAGAACTTTGTTTTTAATCTCAATAAATTTAGCATTTTAAAATTTACATGGTCTATCTCACCAGATGTAGTAACATTCTTGGATACTGATGTATTTATTGAAAATCATAATTTGAAAACAAAAATTCATGTCAAAGACAGTAACAAAATGCAATATTTGCATTTCACCAGCTGCCATCGAGTTCACATTAAAAAATCTATCCCCAAGAGTTTATAAATAAGGCAAAACATCTTTGTAGCAATCAATCTGACTTCCATAACTACATAAACAGACTGTTCCATGTACTTTTTGAAAGGGGGTATCCAAAAATCTTGTTGATAGACAAATCAGATCACCTAAAATATTTCCAGTGCTATTAATCCTAATGATCCTAAATTTATCACCCAATATTTTCCTGGCCTTCATAAAATAAACAAAATTCTAAAGGTTTCTTTTCCTATTTTGGAATCCTCCCCTGAAACTAGAAATTTATTTTCTAAGCCCCCCCCAAAGTAATTTTTAAAAAACCTCCAAATTTACAAAACATTCTCTCTAGACCGAAATTAAACTATGAGGGCAATCCAAAAAGAAATAACATCAAATTTAACGTGTGAAATCCTTGTAACAAGCCAAGATTCGGCATTTTTAAGATGTTAATAAATTCTAAATCGTTTAAAAGTAGCACAACTGAAAAAGAATATCCTATTAAAGGTAACATTGGTTGCACTACAAAAAACATAATTTATCAAGTAACCTGTAAATTCTGTCCCAAAGACTATATTGGAAAAACCATCACTCCATTAAAAGGAATTTACCATTTAGAGCCAAATCCCAATCAAAATACCAATCTGATAAATTTAAGAAATGTTGAAATCGCACATCAATTAATTTTAAAATCAAGTCAACCTTAGGGTTGAACCTAAGATGATTCTCTTTTCTTCCTATAACAAAAAAAAAAAAAAATAGTTCTATGTTAACATTTACAAATATTCTACACACAGCTGATTGGAATCTTGTTGTTTATGGTATTTATTTGTTAACATTAATTAATTAATTTAATTTAAAATTAATTTATGGTTATGTCTTTGGTTCTTGGTTTGAGTTCTGTTTGTATGTTTTAATTCAGTGTGGTTCTGATGAAGGGTTCTGTGAACTCGAAAATTAAACATGAGCACAGAATTTTTGTTTCTGTTTTTGTATAAACTTGAAAGTATATATATATATATATATATATATATATATATATATATATATATATATATGTATGTATACTCTTTGTACAATAAACACTTGAAATAAAATCATAGAATACTCCAGGACGGGTAACATGCAACTACTGTACATGCTATACAAAACGTAAGCGTCTGGTATCTGACGCTGTCTCAGACTTGACTCCTGGAATCTGGAGTCATGTTCGTCTCGCTATAGCTGTCTGCACTGCGTGACTACAGCCAAATCACGAAGGTGTAAACACTTATGACAGGGTACCAAGGAAGTGCTGACTTCTAGAGAAAACGCCAAAACTACTAGCGTAATGTGCGTTTCCATAGACATACTTCTTTCGTTGTATTACAGCATACAACAGAATAAAACAAGAACAATACAACGATACGTAATATTACGTCAGTCTCACACTATTACGCAATCGCAATGAACGTAATATTACGTCACAAGTGGTTGTATCATGAAATTGCAGTTAAACAATCGTCATGATGTGATGTTATATTCTATACTAAGGCTTTGGTTTTTTAGTAGAAGTCTGCGTAATTACTTATTTGTTGGCTATTATTATTTAGAAGCAACCTTAAACTATACTCAAACAATAATATCCAAACTTGTGAAATTCGTTCCTCTCCCAAATATATAGTTTCTTCATACATAATTGTGCATGCGTTATGAAACTATAGGGATATTTGACATATTCACACTAGATATAAGGTAAGTACCAATATAACAGAATTTTTACTATGTTATTGTAAAACAAATTACTTTGAAAATGAATCACATAGTATATTACCTTCCTTAAACGAGCACGCTAGGAATTGCCATATTTGATTTCAGCAAATGTCAGGAGACAGCTCTAGGCCGTACAATATATTTCCGGTATAGGCTGTAATAGCCTCAGAAATGTGCCTGGGACTCTTAATGTCCTCGCTTAATGTCCTCACTGGCGTTTCGTTCCATGATTTTTATGTTACATTTCACTGGAGTTTTCAATACAGTGAATCCCCGTCACCAATTCCTCATTCTGATTTAGAACTGGTTTGTATGACGAATAATTCAAACTCATGTAATATTATGCATGAGTACGTACTGTTTACTACACAGGTCACTGAAACTTATATTCCTCTCGATGAAAGTTTGTACCGATGCTCATGGCCTACAGTTGTACCACTATTAGGGGTCCATTTTTACTTGAAACCAGTCTCAGTATAATCACATGCCTTTTTCCTGGAGCACTTTGCCTGTAAAGTCCCATGTTCTTCGGTTTTATCAACTTGCGGCCTAAGAAAACAACTTTCCTGCCTCACTACACAAATGCCATATACTCTTTGTAAGGCACATTTAGCTTATTACAGATATAACCTTTTGTATTTAACTTCAAAACTGGTTTGCTCAAAATACTTTTTTCTTTTTCTTTTTTTAAATTGTATGATTGCTAGAACTGATATCCAACGTCTCAGCATATAGCTAAATTGTTATTCTCCTATTATGGAACCAACAGTTCAGTTACGAAATTAAGTACAAATATTGCTATTTGTAGGTTAAAATTTCTAAATTAAGTAAAAGATACCTCGATTTATAGATTGTTGAGGTTTTAATTCGTATATTGTGAACCACCACAGTAGTTTTCTTTACTGTTTGGGAAACAGGGAATGAATATCGTGTTACAATCGCTGAAGAGTCACGTTTATGAATAAATTGTGGTGAGTACAAAAAATGATAAGTATTTTGGTCTCGGTACCAAACTAACCTGAAAGGTCTTGCTTATGCTGTCATTAAATAAGGTAATGATATTTGTAACAAGTTTTTTTATCATAAATTTATAAAATATCATATCGCAATAAAAATACAAAAATATATTGCATCTAATATTTAAGAATATATAAAACCTGTAAGTTGGTATAGTACAATATTCAATAAAAGTGCATAACAATACAATACTACAGTATGAGGTTTCTGACATATATTTTAATGAATGCATATTTTTTAAGATAAATTAGAAATTGAATACAGTAGAAGGGTTCTATAACACTATTAATTTAAAAAGATACTTTATAAAACATATTAAAATTAGATATAGTTAAATTATATATTTGAAATAAAATGATGAGTAATTGACAAAAAAAACTAAAAATGCTTTACGTTGGCTTGTTTATTCACTTAGAGCCACAATTGAGTTTCTCGGCAGGCTCAGTCTGATGCATGGCCACTGGGGCCTCTACTGATAAGCAGAGGGTCAACACCAACTTTTAATGAGGTCGCTCGCAATACACACATAATTCACCTTGAGCTTCCAATCTGCGGCGAAGCTCTCAAGTTCTGATAAACTTTAAAACTGTTTTAGGAGAACATGTTTAAGAATCAAACAAGTTACTTAAGATTGCTTTGTTTAAAATGTAACACCCAATATATATATATATATATATATATATATATATATATATAAGGAGGTAACAGAAATAAACCTCCTTTAAAACTTTTGTTGCGTTTAATGCGTACTATGTACATATAGAGTCAGTATATGCTGATCAGAGTAATATGGCCATACATACACAAATATTGAAAACAGTCTAAACACTTTACATATACAAGAAACGTCACTTAATGCCGACATTGAAAATTTTAAAAATTTATTCATTCAAGTGCAAAAATCAATCCTGATTTGGTATTAAATCATAAATTTGAACCTGCTACCTGATGATGGATTTACTGATTCAGAAATTTACATAACAGGCAACATATTAAAAACTACAAAGATATTGAAGGAGCTCTTGTTAATTTTACTAAAGAATTTTGATAGCCACTTACAGTACTAACAAGTAGTATTAATTTCTATTTACAATAAAGAGGTCAAATGGACCTGTCAAAAGCTAAAGAAAAGCTCATCAGTATCAATTAGTTAGAAAAAAATATATTCTTTGTATTAAGTTCGTTATATATTATAGAAAGTTTAAAATGTTAGTAAGATTTCGGACATTTGTCATCGTAATGTGTTACAAAATGTATAACACAACATTTATAAGATTAAAACAAAAAATTTTGAGAGAAGCAAATTAGTACATATTAGTGCTTATACGTTGCCGCGTACAGCAGTGGAATTATTTGGTATCAAATATTTTTCTTGATATACTAGATCTCGACAGATTCATTCATTCGTTACTATGGTCAAAATATATGTAGCTTATATCAAAAATGTAGTCATATTTTAAAATAGAGTGTTTATCGACTCTGTTAGCGAAAACAGAGGTTAATCTGACTATTTTAGGGAGCACGCTTGACATTCCATGAAGTTGTAGGGAAAATCAACGTGTTGGTAATTTTCATCTAAACTTGTGAGAGTAATTTAAAAAAAGGACATTAATTTGATTTCCAAAACTTTAAACTTCTAGTGAAGTGTAATAAGAAAGTGATAAAATACCATCTAGTGTTATACCTTTTATAACCTATACGATGGCAAATATCTGAAATCCTGTCATCCTGTCAAACCCTCCATCAATAACAAACTTTAAAAAAAGAATAGCCCATTATATTTTGGCCGGAGCCTCAAGAGACCCAGCGAATTAGTCGACCCTCGCACCTCGACGCGCACTCACCGTCACACGCGCTGTCCGGCTTATTTATATTAATTTTTATTAATTATATATATTATATCTCATCTATAATTTTACAAGTGCAGTACTAGTGGGACCTACTTTCAAACTACGTCCAATAGTATATTTATCACATGGATTAAGAGTTATTACACTCATGAGTTTCCGTTATACGGAAATGGGAAGTTAACTAATGAAGGCTAAGATGAGTCAAAACTCCTCCAATTTATTGTGAAAAGCAGCCGCACAGTGGTGCCAACTGAACAGATTATACAGTAACCCGTGTTAGAGGCAGCTCACTCCTATCATCTGCAAAACCACGAAATAGTTTACTTTAGGTTTGAAACTTTACTTCTTGATATAATATATCAAGAGGAAAAATCAAGGTTTTGCTGCAGTTTACAGCATGAGAATTATTGAGGTTGAAGTATTAATCCTAAACAGGATGAAATTAAATTTGGTGAGTTATTTCAACAAAGTAATTCTCCACAATTACACTATTTAGTCTCACTTTCTCTAAGTTCAAAATGTTTTGTAGAATGTTTCTGAGTTCAGCTCTAGAAATCAGCTTACAAAGATAGATGGGGACAAGGGTGAGGTCGCTGTGTCAATAATCCGCTTAAGTGCCCTAAACAGGTGCCAGAAGCTTATTGAAAAGTACTTTCGAGCAGGTAGCACGTCTGTAGTGAAATAAATCTTATTGTAAAATACTGTATTTTATTGCCTGAGCGTTAGTGATGCGTATCGTTTCGACTTTCATTTCATATTCCAATAGGGAGATATATAAGTTTAAGGATATATTTAATACACATCCAAAGGCTTTTTATTGTTTTTAGTATTTACGTAAAAAACAAGGTTTTTGAGATTTGTTTTCCAATAACTATATCGTAAAGTGAAACATCTTTCAATATTCTACGACTAATAATAAGAGGAAACTCTATTAGGTTCAACATTATTGCTATGGAAAAAACTCAAGGTCATTTTAATACAGCCGGCTCTTAATACAGCAGTTATTGGTGAACGCTCAGGTTAGAGAAGTTCCACTTAATGGGATGGAAAAAGTTCAATTCTGTCCTCTCGTCTGTCTAAACTATTTCAAGAATGAACTGATTGTAAATTTGAAATTTTACATTATATACAAGTAACATCGAGTTAAATAATGGTGAATGTCACTCCATGAGATTTGGCTAACCGTCAGGGAAAATGGTTACATTGATCTCATTGTTAGCCATGATGGCAACAAAAAAACAGAATAAATGAATTTGTAAACAAACTGAATACATTCTTACAACATTTAACATGTGAAATTTTAAATGAAACTACACCAAAGCCTGTTACAGTAGATATGGTGTGGCGTAGATTTACCTTGTATATTATGTAACTATGTAGTCTTTATTAAGTGTATAGGAATGTCAAGAATCAACCGATGAATATCGAATTAAAATTATTTGAATCGCCCGACTTTAGATTCATTATATGACTTTATAGAAAGGTTTACGGCTAATATCTAATTTTTTGTACTGATTACATATCCAAAAATAAATACCATTATAACTAAAAATTGTAACATGATTTTACGGATGCACATTAAAAATGTAGTATGCTTGGTCGAATACTTTGCCAGTGCAGTTTGTATTTGTTACCATGCCCCGATCAGTGCGGCTACATCAAGCAGCAAATTAGTCGGTGTCAATCAAGTATCACTTTACCCTCTCGCTGGTGGTAATTCCAGGATTAGGCTGCCGTAACCCATTTATTGTCCTTGATTGATACAAACACCCCGACTACCGGAGCTATTATGATCCTGTTACTAAGATTGCTGCTCACCTAATGGGATTTGCTGCTGAAATCCTGTTTGGGTTTATTGTTCAGGTACATACTCATTCACTATGTTGGAACAATTCTTATATTGAAACATGTGGTGAACCAGCAATTATTGGTGAACGCTCAGATTAGAGAAGTTCCACTTAATGGGATGGAAAAAGTTCAATTCTGTCCTCCCTCTGTCTAAACTATTTCAAGAATGAACTGATTGTAGATTTGAAATTTTACGTCATATATAAGTAACATCGAGTTAAATAATGGTGAACGTCACTCCATGAGATTTGTCTAACCGTCAGGGAAAATGGCTACATTGATCTTAATGTTAGCCAGGATGGCAACAAAAAAACAGAATAAATGAATTTGTAAACAAACTGAATACATTCTTGCAACATTAAACATGCGAAATTTTAAATGAAACTACACCAAAGCGTGTTACAGTAGATATGGTGTGGCGTAGATTTACCTTGTATATTATGTAACTATGTAGTCTTTATTAAGTGTATAGGAATGTCAAGAATCAACCGATGAATATCGAATTAAAATTATTTGAATCATCCAACTTTGGATTTATTATATAATTTTATAGAAATATTTACGGCTAATATCCAATTTTTTGTATCGATTACATATCCAAAAATAAATATCATTATATCTAAAAACTGTAACATGATTTTTTGGATGCACATTATAAATGTAGTATGTTTGGTTGAATACTTTGCCAGTGCAGTTTGTATTTGTTACCATGCCCTGATCAGTGTGGCCACATCAAGCAGCAAATTAGTCGGTGTCAATCAAGTATCACTTTACCCTCTCGCTGGTGGTAATTCCTGGATTAGGCTGCCGTAACTCATTTATGTCCTTGATTGATACAAACACACCGACTACCGGAGCTATTCTGCTCCTGTTAACTAAGATTGCTACTCGACTAATGGCATTTGTTACTGAAATCCTGCATGGGTTTATTGTTGGGGTTACTATGTGTACATACTTATTTACCATGTGTAAACAGTTGTTTTATTGAAAGATGTGAATACGGTTATACTAATTAACACAGGCCAGCTTGTTATGTTATAGGAATTAAAAATCATACCACTAGATAAAACCACTAGTCTCTATCATTTCATACTCTATTTTATGTGCTTCTGTTCTAAACATACAACTATTTCACGTCATGTATCAAATACACGACTATATTCTTCGTCTTGTTGTTATAATTATAAAAAGCTAAGAGTAAGACTCACTACGTGTCGTATAAAAAGCTTCGCTAAGGTTGCTTAAAAGATTTAAAATATATATAGTGCATTTCGTTATCGAGACGTCCTGCGGATAGATGGCCAATCAAACAAAACTTGATACAACCAGTGACATATCATAGAACTCATTCTTATAGAAATGAAGTTTCATGCAAAATTTCAAGTCTTTCTGTTCGTTTTCGAGATGACGTTTGCAGATACACACATCCACAGACAGGCATGCAGATAGAAATATAGTTAGAAATGAAATTATTTTTGCCCCACGAGTGATAGGTTTTGATAAAACTTAGCCAATAATATTGACTATGTAAGTTTTATTTTATATTCAGTAAATATATTAGTATTTACCATTATTATTGCAGTATATAATATATCAATCCGAAAACAGGTTGCTACTCTAACCCTGTTTTTATTTATTACTGTAGGGCACCTCTCGCACTTCTTGTTTTACATATAAAAATAAGCTTAAACAAAAATTTCAATTGAAATATTTATTGTTCATATGTCATCATTGGTAATAATCTTTAAAATAAATTGTACCAAATGTAGAATAATAACGATCTTATATTTTGTCCAATGAGAACAACTTAAAATACATTTGATTGAAGCATTATGAGAGATGTCTCATTTTAAAGAAAAGATACATCTTATTAGTTTTTGTTACTAACATTGATATGTATGTACTTTTTTATCATTAAAACGGTGAAGTACAAAAGAATTAAGATATTTTGTGAGTAACGCATAAAAATATCGAAAACACTAAAAATTTTCTATGCGTTTTAATAATACCTTTTGAATGAGACATCTCTTATAATTCTACGACTGTAAATGAGATCGTAAAACTGTTTGATGTTTAACATTGTTTTTATCTGACAAACATACTTCGTTTCTCTGCAGCCGTGTAATAAGGAAGAAAATAATGAACGTAAACATGAAATAGCTAGTGATTATTGAATTATTATTACTAAGGAAGATGTTTATATTAGTTTGATAGACATTCTAATGTTACTAATTTTTTTAGTAAAGTAATCGAAAGTAGCAGGTTTGGATAAGCTACTCACGCATAAAGTTATGGATATTTAGAGTAAAATAAATTGTTGTAAAGAAAATGTTTTGAAAAAGTTAACTGTCAGAATAAAACATACACAACACGGCCATCCACTTCTTAGAAGAATAAGTTATCAGTTGAAATAATGGTTGACCCCAAATAAAAGTTTGTGCAGGATCCGGAATGTTCCATCACAGGTTTGTTTATATTCTACAAGCGATCCACCCCCGGCTCCACCTCTCTTCCACTTAGGGCTCTCCTTCCTTAACTTGATTGTGGGTAATGTTTACAGGAACTAGCATTCTCACCAGTCACTCATTACGTTCATGTGTTGATGGAGGATGATTGCAACTTATTAAAGTTAGCTCGCCATATCATATCGAATTATTAATTAAACCTCTTACAATTGAATATTAACGATTATTTTGTTACTGTAGGATGATTTTGGACACACTAATGTTCCTAGCTTTCAATAGAATGTAATGTTCATTAATTAAAGTTCATGAGAATATGAATGTTTTGTAAGGATAAGAAGAGAAGACTGAAGTCTCTTACAATATCTTCAACTAATTTCAAATGTGGTAGAGATGTTTTTAGAGCAGACCGCACCAAAACAGTCCGATGACGTGCGAGGCGGAGTTGCCATATCGTTGTTCCCGCTATGACGTAGTTATGGTCACTACTGTCTATTTGATTTACATGTCTGAAAATCAGCTGAATGAAATAAAATACACATACACATGTCAGTGGCGTTATATAATGATGCACACACGGATCAGAGTGTTTACAAAGTTATTAAACGCTACCCAATACAGATCTTTACACAGCGGGTATGTAATGGGTAAGGGACGAGTTATGAGTGTTAGTGATGAGAGGGACGAGTAGTCACGTGATCGGGAGTCCTGCCGTCATCTCCATCCGCTGTCATCGCTGTTGTGTCTTTTGTTCTGTTATAAAGAAACGGTGTATGGTAAAATACGAGTATAAAATATATAGAAATTTCTTAACAAGAAATTGTTTTCTCCAATATCTCTGTAACCGTAATTTATTTATTTACCCATTTTTCCTAACGGAAATGCCATTACAAACTTGCATCTGATTGTACGTAAGCAAATAAGTATGTTACTTACTAAACATACAAGTCCTTAGAATACCAGTAAATAGAATTCATATTATGTTTTATAAAAATAATGTAATCATTTTAGTTTTAAAATTTAGACATTTTTCAAGGAAACTAAACAAAAATATATACAATAATACGGAAAAAACAACAAACCGATTAAATTATCTGTGACTTTAATTAGATAGATAATACTCAGAAATAATTGTTTTTGAAACCTAGAAATAATTGCCATAATATTTTATTGCTAAAACAACGATATTGGTATTTTATTTAATCGAAATTATTTTTGCAAAAACAAGTTGCAGTAAAAGAAAATACACTAATTACTTCTAGTATAGTATTTCAAATAGAAAATCTATCTAGTAGGTTTCGTTTTGTTAGATAGTTTTTATTTTTCTTTTACTGAAAAAATTATTATTATTGTTTATACAAAATTTTGTGAAAAAGTTCATATTAGTCTTATTAAAAGTATGAATTGTTAGAAGTGATATACTATTTAATAGTTATATATATAAGTAATATTATATATTTAATATAATATGTAATATAACATATACATAGAAGTTATATATAATAGTTGTCATATTACACTTAACGTGGGGAAATCAATAACTTTTCCATACTAAAAGTAAAATAATTAAATTTCCAGTTTCAGTGTCGGTGGTATTAGTAATAATTAATACCATTGTTAGCAATTTAAAAAGTATTCGATGTTAAGCTATTTCGGAGACATTTTTGCTACGAATATTCGATATTTATTGTACGTTTTTTTTTCATGTAAATTTGTTCATAAAGCACTAACACAGCACTAACTGCACTAACTCCTCCTATAATAAAAACATTTTGAAAAAAACTAGTAAATAGTGACTTAAAGTCTATATCAAACTGGTTAATAGAACATAAACTATTAGTAAATACCAACAAATCAAAATGTATTCTTTTTTTCGATAGAACTAAAACTTGCAGCAATCTTCAGAATGAATATGAACTTTTTTATCATAAGCATCAATGTATATATGACTGTAAATGCATAAGAATAGAAATAGTCGAGAAAATAAAGTATCTTGGGTTAATTATCGATAGAAATTTAAAATGGGATTGTTATGCATTGGATTTAACTACAAGGTTAAGTAAAATAAACTATGCCTTGTATCATATGAGGGAATTTCTCAGACCGGAGCATCTTAAGCAACTTTATTTTTCATGGTTTGAGGGAACAATGCGATATGGTATTATCCATTATGGAGGTACATACAGTACTATCCTGAAAAATGTTATTATGATTCAACGATTTGCAATTAGAAATATTTATCATCTAAGAAAATTTGACAGGGTAACACATATTTTTGAGGAATGTAATATATTTACTTTCAATCAACTATATGCACTGTGCTGCTTATTGTATATTCATAAAAATCTGTACAGATATGAATTTAATTAGTATTCTCGAAATACACGCCTGTCTTCTAAATTTACAATTAAAACTGTAAACCTGAACAAGGAAATGGCTAGAAAACAGTTTACTTATGCAGCACTAACAGCACTAACACTATTGTTTTGAATATAGGACATTTTACTATGCATCTTACGAGACGTGATACGATTAAACAAGATCAGAATAAACCAAGCTAAAAGTCACGTAACTTGCAGCAGAATATGAGTTCAAAGTGTCAATTTTGAGGATTTTGAGATAACTTATGGACAGGTAGCCAAATAGACATAAGCGCGATGTTTATAGCTCACAGACAGACATAGAAATCTTGTCAGCCTCCTAAGCTACTTGCCTGACGCTCAGCCAAAAATTAATAATATATGTAAAAAAATCCAGTTATTTTAGGCTTGGCTTCCAGCAACAGTTAGGTACAGTTTTGTTAAATGTGAGTCTTAAGTTATTTAAAATTCACTAAGTCGGGGTAATCAATATGGAGGAGAGAGTTAGGGGAAGACTTGTCCGCACATTGTATTATTCATGATGTGGTTTAACGAATATAAGTTGTCTTGCAAATAGCTTAATGGTTCCATTTTCCCACTACAGTGTTTTGTTCCATTCACTTTAAATCCAAAAGACTGATGTGAAGAACGGTAAATTATGCCTATGTAACAGTATGATTAATATTTATGTATATTGGCTGAACGTTAGCGAAGCCTATGACTGGGTGGAAGGATCAGTTTCTTTAATGTCTATCTCTTCGCACGATATATCGAGAACGAACTGACTTGACATTTAAGATGAAGTTTCTTTTCCATACAGCATTGGATTCAATGATTATGGATGTCAGTCACTTCATGGTATTTGGCTAAGTGTTAGCGAACATTTTAGTGTAGGTCTTATGGGCAACCATAATGACAATAAGAAAATCGTAGAATAAATTAAATGTATAAATAATCTGTGTATGGAATTTTAACATGTGATATAGTAACACTTATAGGCTAACTATTTACAAGATGTATCGAGAGCCATTTAATTTGTAGACTTTCAAAGTAACATATTAAGAATAGTAGGAAAACATTTTCTTATTTCATGAATAATGTGACAAATTTCTCTTTTTATGAATGTCTTAGAAATAGTTTTACACAAATATAATTTCACTGTATTGTTTAAAGATTGAATATGGAAAAGAATATAATAAAAACTTATCCTAATGTTTTCCCTATCCAGGCATTGCTTTAAAAGGTCTTTATAAGTAAACCAGTTAAATACTTTATCTGGCAATAAAAGAGCTACGATAAAATGTGGTAATCGTTGTAATATAAATTTTGTAGTTTATTTTGTCGATAAAATATGTTAAGAATGTGCAAATAATCTGAAGGAGGTCGAGTAATTTCTGCTATGCGGGAAACAAGGTAATTACCATTGTACAGTAAAAAAATCATCATATTTTTAGGAATTTTTGTCAGTATTTGAACCTATTACAACGCTAAAAGGACTCAAGTATAGATAGGCTGAAGTTAACGGAGCAGAAGGATTTAGCAACATATTTACTTTAGGTACTAGGTACTCGTATATCGCAAAACAATCAACAGCCTGAAAACTAAGTGTTTGCTGCGTGCCGCGCTTGTACTTGTCGAGTACTTGACAACTCCACATGTTGCTACTGAGAGATTTTATTATAAATTTATTCCAGTTGCAAGTAGGTTTATGACAGTTCCAAGAAAACGTTGATTCAAGGAACAAAAACACCAATTTAAACCAAGTTAATTGACTCAACTTTGAATCAAACTCTCCTGCCACCTTAACAATTCTAAACGTTAATTTCTTGGATATGTGACTTTAGAAAATGCAAATTCCGCGTAATAGATATTTACACACCAAGTCATGTACTCTGATTCCTTCACATTGTGGTTTTACATAATGCTTTAGGTAAGCGATAATTTCGACACTACCTAATAACTAGAATTAGTAAAATAACAACATGTATAAACAGTGTAATAAAAACGATATAAGGAAACAAATGCCACCAAGTATTTTTTGTTTGTTGTACCAAGAACTTGGGAATGGTGATGCCCTTTAAAAGCGTCATCAAAACAGATCACGTAGAGATGAACATTAATAATAGGATTATGTTAATAACGTAAGTACATATTCTATTTTGATCGACGCCCTGTTTAACGGTTAGCTTAGATTGAAATAGTAACATACTAGATAATAGGAGTTCAGACATTTTCCACCTTATATGTTACAAAGTGTATAAAACAACGTTTATAGGATTGAAATGTATTCTATTTGTCAGGTAAATAAAGGAGCTTAGATTATCGTCAAAGACATCACGAAACGACGTGTAACAAAACTTCCCTCGTTCCAAAACCATACTCTGAGTTTGTGAGAAGTCAGTTATTGGGAACTGTAGTCAATATTTTCTGACTAAGGATATTAAGTTGATTGGCAAGATAGACTAATTTTACGGTTGGGTTAGTTAAAAATATCAATATACCACGATTGAATACAAATTTTAAACTTGTATAGTACATTTTATCAAATACAAATAAGTTAGTTCTGGATCATTAATAATTTTAAGTACGTTTAATATTTAAATATATAAAGTATAATATTGTATTGGTGTCATATTTAGTTTTGGTTAAATCAAATCACAAATAATTACCGGATTTTAAAGCAATTTAACTAATCCTATTACGTATACATTATTTCCATTTTATTATTCGATGTATTTGAGGAATATAAGAATTACAAAATTACATCAGACTGTTAAAACTCAAGAAAAATTAGCGTTTTAACATTAAATTAAAGTAATATTATTTAAATCTATATTATGTAATAATATATAATTTGCAAATAACAATTCATTTACAAATGGACTCTTTAAATTCCTATACGTTTCCGTATATTTTATTATTTTTTACATACATTTGATACAGTTAAATATATGCATACTGTTAAACATTAAATCTGGAAAGAACTGAGATTCCAATATTAAAACTATTAGTTAAGCACTAAAAGTAATAATGGAGTTGTAAGTAAGTTTTGGCAACCATTTTGACATGTCGAATAATACTCCAGACCGCTTGTAGATAGATAATAACTAGTGAACAAAGAATAGACATTTATGCATGGATTAAAATTAAGAAAAATAAAAAGATGAATTCCAAAAAAGAATGAGAAAATGTGAAACAAAGCCTTGTATTGACTCTGTCAGTTGCTTTGTTGGGAGTGGACATTGCTTTGTTACTGGATCGTTTCTATCAGACTTGCGACAACTTCCAAACCTTTCTCTTTGTGCGTTTTATCCACCCTAACAGCAAATATTGTTCTGTTCCGGATTTATAAATGTAATTAAATATTTAAATCCTATTCCAGTATTTATTTTGCGTCATAGTAAACTATATTAATCTGCATTGCTTCTTACACAATAGGCTGTATAATGACGAGACATGTTAATGTTGAACTTTTATGTATTTAGCAAATGTGTAAAATTCATTGCTGATAGTTGAATATTTAGAAAGATAACTGTATATTTGCATTGGTTACAATATTAAGCTATTATAAAAAGAACTACAACGCTTTGATGGTTGTTATAAATTATTTTCTTTAGATGTAAAATCTGAAATCTTAAAAGTGGTTACTCAAAGAGAAAAGAGTTAACACGGCCATATTGAAGAAGAATTGAAGAATTGAATTTATTTCCAACAGCAAATATGTACAGTCATTAACAAAATACAATCTTTGGAAAGACTGACCACTTTTACAAGTAGTGTGGCCAGTGCGAGTACTTAAATTACAAGTATCTTATCTGCGTCCAGATAAAAGTTCAATTGTTTCAGCCGGGCTGCTCTCTGTGGCGTCCACATAAGTCTTATCACTACTATTTATCTAAAACACTACGAACTTAAACTCAGAACCAAATCTAAAACTGAACTAAAATCTTTCTGAAGTACAACTTGTACCTTTTACTCTAAAATAGTTTTATTTATTTACACACAACTACTTTTCCTTTATATATCATAAAAATAAGTTTCTATGTTGAGAATGAACTACATTAAATAAAAGTAAAACTTGGTTAGCAGTTTAAATGAAATTAAAATAAATAATTGTACACAAAAATAATTAAAATTCAATAATAAAATAATAATGATATAATAGATTACATAACATTTCAAACAAACTTAAAATTTAATTCTCGTTTATTTACATGGTTTTTATTATTTTTATTTATTCAGTCTTTATTTGTACAAGTAATTTTATTTGAAAAAGAACAAACAATCCTCTATTGTCAGTAAAAACTCTTTTAATTTCCTATAAAAAAACTTATCGTTAACGGCAATTTTCAACTCATATGGTAATTTATTGAATAGTTTCGGCCCATTGTACATAAAAGACTGCTTTACGATTGATTTATTGACTTTTGGTAGTCGAAACATTCTCTGGTCTATAATTCTAGTACCGTAATTTAAGTCCGTAGTTCCCAAATTACCACTTTTAATGTAAAATATCCTAAGTACCTTAAATACAAATAGATGTTGCAAAGGTAGTATTTTAAGTTTAGCAAAAATTGGGAAAGAACTATCACGTCTTTTCTTATGAGAAATAATTCTTATAAAATGGTTTTGCACAACTCTTAATTTCTCTATTAGATATTTAAAAGTACTTCCAAAGCAAACTAACCCATATTGTAGTCTTGATTCGACCAAAGCAAAATACAGAGTTTGTAACAAATGTTCGTCACAAAAATTTCGTAGAAAGTAAAATTTTCTAATTGAAGATTTTAATTTTCTTTGCAAAACTGTTACGTGCTTATCCCATGTTAGCTTCCGATCAAAAATGACTCCTAAATATTTAAAATTATCCTGTTTTTCAATTCGCTTACAGGACATAGATTTACGTCGCCTCTGCAAGTAAATTCGTGAAATACAAATTCAGAATGAAAGTTGAAATCATTGAAACCAAAATTTACATATTTTGTTTTCTCAACGTTTACAAGCATTTTGTTTGTAAGACACCAATTTTTTAAAATAAACAAATCATCATTAATTTGGCTATATAATAATTCCGTATTCTTCTGGGAATAAAAGAAGGCAATATCGTAAAAGAAGGCAATATAAACCGTATAGCATAAAATAATAATGATCATTAACTCAAAATCTCGACACAACAATAACGCATGCTCCACAACAGCGAACTAGTTGTGCTAATCTCTAGTTAGGTTTTTTATCAATGTTTTTGGACAACTACGCCAGTATATTAAAATAAATACATATGTTATTGATTGCAGGTTTCATAGATCTGTACAATAATAAACGAAGTTCACTCGATTCTTAATATCTGTTTGGATTATGAGACAGGCATATAAACATTTCTTGGAACATGGTTATTTTGAAATAATGGTATCCATGAATGCTGGCTAGACACACCGACGCGCCAAGACAGAAAAATAGTTTTATTGCAATGACTGCATACACATTTCTAGCACTACAGTCCAAAATTTAATTGGGGTATGAATGTTCAAATCGAAGGCATAGTGAGCAAATGGTAAGTGACTTGTTGTCCCAGAGTTATTGTTATATTGAATGCAACACCACTTGCACATACTGACACGAATGTGGAGCGCGGGCCGGCAATTATTGGTATCGAATTTCATATTGGAAAACCTCATTTTGCGGCGTTACTGTATTCTCAAAAGAAAATGTAAAATATATTCAATTACAATTAATGTATGTTACTTAGTACAACTAACTCTCATATGTATGTTTAACTTGCTTCACAATTTGATTTTTTATAGTTTCTCGACTCATTTTTATCAAATTTATTAATCTCTACTTTTTATTATCTAACTAGGTTTTTTGTTACTTATCTAACTAGTCTTTATCTTATTAGTTTATATGCTGTAGTTTGATCTAATTTAGTTATGTCGATTAGTTTTTTCTCACTTCTCGAATAGTTATTGTCCCTTTTCGATTTCTCGATTGGTTTTGTCTTATCTAATTGTTACGTCATTTTTTATCTCATCAAGTTATATAGACCAATTTATACCATATTGTTATTTTTAGTAGTGTGATCTCAGTTAGTTATATAAGCTACTTCTACCTTATTTAGTTTTGTCGACTAATTTTATCCTATTTAATTATCTAGACTAATCTTTACCTTATTTTTTATTTGACTTGGTTTTATCTTATTTGGTTATCTCAACATGTATTTATCTTATCTAGTAATCTGGACCAATTTTATACCACATGGTTATCTGGACTAGCTTTTATCTCATAAAGGAAGAGATGCTGACTATTGACACAGGTCGCCTAATATTAACAGCTCGCAATATAAGGACAATTTCCAGCTGAACGGATGTTTGCCTCCCTGTGTGTTCAGACGGTCTCGTACACCTACCCTTCATCACGTCTTGATAGTGACTCTACTAGACAAATGGGTTACAGGGACCTTTTCTCACTATTACTTCACCTTGATTGTGACCATTTATGACACTCGCAAAAACAGTTATAATTTATTAATCCTAATTTATATTATTATTACTATCACTCGTAACCATAATAGTAAAATTTTTAAATAGAAATGACCAACTTCAAAACAAAGAGAATGACGACTAATACTACATATTCTTAATTTGAGAAAACGAAAGGTAATCTCAGTAACATACTACACCATTCTCGATGGTGGTGCCATATTTCGGAAAACTACATCTATTAATTGATTAATTCTAAAATTATACATAATATAGACGTTTTCCCCTTATTGTGCAGTCCTTATAAATGTAATGTGTAATGTAAGTTGGAAATATTAACGCGGTTTAATACTTTATACAGAATTTGATAATTATTGCTATACAGAAGTCGATAGTTCATTATCTAGATATACTGTACTATCTGAACAATTACATTTACTATTATAATACAGAATTAAATATAAAATAATAGATTGTACCGTTTATGAAAGTATATATAATAACGACAGGTATTTAATCTGCATTGCCAGTGAAATAATTCTATAACGGCATTTAATTCATAAGACTCTGTTCTAAGACGGCACCACATTTATATACTTTTTTACATAGCCGATTCCTATTTTAAAATAGCATACAATAGTTTCAATCAAGCAATATTAATTCTTTTATTTTATAGTTCTAGTGTCAAATCTTCCTGTCTTATCAGTGCTTAGTGGATTATAAAAACAACTTAACATAGCACAAGCCAAGTCTGTACTTAGCACATAATGTGAAAGAACGAGAATATAAATTAACAAGGCAAAGCCAAGTGACAGTAATCAGCCATTATATATTTTTGTGTGTAAATATATATTAAATCACCTACATAACATAAGCAATCATATTCATGAACTGACGGTTCAGAGCAGTAAAGGGGGCCAGAAAGTTTGATTTGATGTCGAATCACTTTACTTGGTTTAAATTGGTTGTTGAGGTTCTATTCATAAAATTGTAATTCGCAAGCACAATTTTGATACGAATTAAACACTGGTTTTAAAGTTGTTGAATACAATGTAGTAAATTCTGCAGAATACTTCAGTGTCTTGTCTCAATACATTAAACCTCGTTACCTATTGTAATTATGCAAATGCTTATATTTATAAAGAATTTAACAACTATGTTGATTGTTGTAATCAAGTTTATTTATATTTGTACAGCCCAGGAACCGAAAGCAAACTTTAACTGTGTAAGCACACACACACTGATTTTTCTTGAGATCAATAAAGGAAATGAATTAAAGGTAGAAAATAATTAAACACCACTTTATACAATCATATTTTTGTTACAGAGGAGATTTAGGTTGTAAAATGTGGCACACCCTCTGGTAAGAATCTATATTTCGAAATATTTTCATGACGTGGCAGGATTCTTTGATGTTTGGTCCCTTATAAATCCGAAAATTCTTATTATAAGCCCTTTTGGGTTAACATTTTCGTTTAAATGTGGAAAAGCACGATAATGTCTTTTACAATTACAAGCATTTTATGGATTATATGGTATTTGTAAATGAATTTAGTTTGACTATTTATTTCTTTCGGTTAAATAGTTTGGATGTAATAGACAAAGAAGATTCATTGTTTTAAAAATGATAAATTATTCTGCTAAGCTTAAAAATTATTGAATATTATGACGACAATAGCATAAAAACTTTTGATGAAGTTATAGATTCCATATAATATATGCTACGATTCAATCCAAAAAAATTAATCCTTATATACTTCTTGCATTTTTATTTCTTGCATTATATCCACACCATCGGACAACTTAAAGGCCTGCTGTAGTGGCGGTCATCTTGATTGTAGGACTATTAAAACAATATTAAACACGATAACTATTTACAAATTGTTTCAGTCTAATAATTATGGGAAGTATCGCAAGATATAACTAATATGCTTCCAATGAATTTTCAATATTTTCTATGGTTGTATTGGTTATATGAAAAAGAACTCTAACTTATATTTCATATTTTTAATATTTAATATACAATTTGCATTAAAAAGCAAAACAAGTTTATAGATGTGGTAATAAGATCATAAACATCGTACGTTTTTCCTCTACTAGCCCATAACTAACTACCTATCCGTGGTACACAGTTGATTCCATCCGGGCTGGAACTCTTAAATATCGAACACATTTTTAGAAAAAAAGCATCATTATGTTGATATTTTTTGATACGAGCATAATAATAATATAGTTAGTTCAAAAAAATCGTTTTATCGAAATGGATATGAATTATGGTTTTTAGTCTACACTGTTAATACATAGATAATAAATAACGTAATTTGTAAGTTAGGAAAGAATTAGCCAGCGTAAGGACTTAACTGCACGTGAGATAGCAGCTTGGCTCACATAAATTGTTATTGAAGAAACATTAAAATTAAATTCCAAATGTTAATTGGTTAAATAACGGAGATTACAGTTTTATAATGTTGTTATTTACTGTTACAATCCTGTCCATAGAGGTTTAACCACTTGAAGGATGACCAAGTTCAGAATGAAAAGTATTGGAATAGCTTCCATAAAAACCCTCATCACTGTCATTTGTCCATTGTTCCAGTCCATTTATTCCTTCTTGTCTAAACCCTCACCTTTCTTCTTAGGGGAAGTTTTTCGAAACTGGGGACTTGACTAAAATTGTTGTTTTATTTGGTTTAAATAATATTCATAAAAATAATTATATCTGCTCCGACTTTACTACAAATTATGGATTTATGTGTATTGTGTATTACATATTGACGTATATTAGAGGTAAGGAAGTATTCCTCCTATAGCTTATGAAACTTTTAACATGGAAATGTATAAGGTATTTTTTTTTTTTTGTTCTCTTAGGACAAGAAGCTTATAAATTGCACTTAGTCCTGTAAGAACCTTTGCGCTGCTTCCGGAGTGATAGGATATTCAGGATGGGTAAGGTTATGGAGTAGGGGGCCGCCTCCTATCGAGATCCATGAGGAAGAATTAGGGCACTACATCTCAAAGTCATCCTGGAAGAAGGGGAGGCCAGCTCTGAACGAGCCTCTACAGTCAAAGTAGGCAGGGGGTAGCACACCCTTGTTGAGGTTAACAAGAACCTCTGAGGTAAGGGAACAAATCCCACCAACTCCAACAGTCATCTTCCACAGTAGATTAGACCTATTGAATTGCCCATGAACCCCAGAATCTCAATATTTGCGGTTAGTGATGTGCCGCTACTGGACATCCATAAGGTGGCCCAGATTGAAGTGGCACATCGGTTTTTGCTGTGCCCAGTAGTGGGTTCAACTGGTAGGTATAAACCAGCCAGAAGTGATCCCTACTGGGTAATGTATAAGGTATGCAGACAGTTTAAATGTAATCTTATTCTATTATATAAGGACACAGGCCAGTGGCGAATGAGGACGGCAGAATAAGGCATAAAAGGGGAACAGTTTCTGCTCAAAGTAAGAAAACATAAATTAGGGAATTTTAACTTTATATCAATGGGTCGTCCTCGACACGCCGTTCTTAAAACTGCGCCGCCGTCTGTCCGTCTGTGATAAATTTTGACAGTCAGGTCCTAGAGAGCTGTAACTTGGTAAAAGGGTTTCTCTTGGTTCAATGATTTTGATGTTAAAAGGACAATCCGTCCAAGGGTTAACTCTCTTTACGTTCAGTATGCTCTATTGAAACTCCATTGCTTTGGTTTATTGCAATTAGTTTTTAAGTTTATTAAAATTCATCATATATTTAAAAAAATGTTTTGGTATATAAGTAATTGACATAACGATTTGTGATGTAACTTTTCTTAACTGAAAAAGGTTTGGTAAAATTACACATATCTTTGCCATTAAACTTAAACACTGTAGCTTTAGAAACACACAGTCAATCCAGAAAGCAAACTCGGTGTGTGTGAGACAGTTTCTATCAATCACCCGGATTGATTGAGTGGACTCTGTCCTCGAGGGCCGGGAGTTGTTACACTAACGACCCGTTTAAGCAAGAAGTGATCGTCTTGAGTGTGAAATCCTCGACACGTTCTCACTGTTTACTGTTATATATAAATATAGTTGAATTCTAACAAGCTCTAAATGAATAAATGTTATATCGTTACTGTACAGGGTTATATTACGTGGTATTTTGTGTTCATATATTTTAAACTATAAGTTTGACAAAGGACCATTCTTATTTTTAGATTTGATTTCAAATGAATTTTGAAAAGAAAATCACCACTATTTTCAATATGGTTACAAATTCTAATAGTTCTTAATGTGCATCCTATATTTTATGATTAAAGACTTTTTTTAATTCTTGGGTTTTGTTATAAATGTACTCGTTAAGAAGCTGTAGACATTGACAATTTTACAATTCCCGCTAGTTATCCTTGCAAAGAGGCTATTCCTAATCGTAGAATAATGATAAAAATAACAGTTGGATTGCCTTTTTAATCGTAATGCATCATAAAAAAAACAGTTTATTTAAAAAAATTTGATACCGTATTCAAAAAAAGTAGCGCTATTTCGAAGTTTTCAAATTTTATTTTTAAGACAAGCAGTACAAAAAGTAAGAACGGTTACCAGTTTAATCTTTTTGCGAACTTAAAAGTACCAATACAACCTCGACAAAAATAATTTCACCCTGTATAGGTGATACTTTATTACAAAATAATCATTTAAACTCTGTGGCGTTGGTCAAAATTTTAAATATCATTTTCAAATTTTATTGGATTAATGTATTATATAATTGTTTTTGCTCAAAAAAAGTATGGGATTATCTTCTACGCTGTAATTTATTATATTAAACCTTCTTAAAGAAAAACACATTTCAAACCAATACGAAAATTTATACAACTTCTCACGAATTTAATCCATGACTTCTCTGTTATAAAGGACGCTATCTTACCCCTACACAACGGTGCACTTAAAATGATATACTACTTTATCGATATTTAAAAGAAAATGTTAACTAGCAAACTCTGAAATAATTGTGGTGAACGGACATCAAGTATAAAGCTAAAGCGTAAATTTTAACTATACTGTACATTGTTGTACATTGACTTTTTAAAGTTAAATGACTATAAAGTTCCTTTACAGTTTCAATTTTTAAGGCCATTGGGAAATCTTAAGACCTTCATTAATCCCCCTTTTCTGAAATATCATGTTTGGATCATTAAATAAAATGACGTAAAGTTCCAGCAACAACTTATTACTCTAATATGTCCATTTAAATAATCAATTAATCGAATCTAAATTCAGTTATTCTCAATTTTACTGAATTAAATGCAAAACCCGTATCTCTAATAACGAGATTTATGTACTGGATTTAGATCGAGTTTATAAAGGGCTAAGGGCGGGTCAGCGAATTGGTTAAAGAGAGACCGTGATAAATTGAGGACGAGCAGACTGTGTCAACAATCCTATTCCTGGACTGAACTCTGCCCAGCACCTGTAACTCTTACTCTCTTACTCTTGAGATACGAGGGATTTTCGAAATATCGTACGTACAGACAGACAGATAGACAAACAGACTTACTGACAGAGCGAAATGAAACTTTCCCAAGCTTATAATGTAAATTTAACACACAGTTTTATACGAGTACTACTAATGTGTAGAACATGTAAAATTCTCGCATCTAAATTGAGTTGTTAGTTTATAAATATTTTAAAACTTATTAGCTGTATATTTAATAAATAATAATAAATACATTTTAGATGAATAATTTCCAGTAAGTGACCACCTGTGTAGACCTTCAGCTTCCTTATAGATCTATGCAAACCTGGATATATACAACATACGTTTATTGTAATTCTAACCAGCACCATATTTTGTCTATTCATAGAGACGTGATAGTGATAAATCCTGTACTCGTACCAGATGAATGTTTGTGTTAATATCGCTGGAAAACAGAGTGGTTATATGTATTTTAGCAGCTAGGCAAAGGTGTGGTCCACCAAACTCCGTATTATTTATCTAACTTAGTTGTAATTTATAGAGCTTCCGAGGATCCCACAGGACCTTACCAG
This sequence comes from Homalodisca vitripennis, assembly GCF_021130785.1. Classification (NCBI taxonomy): domain Eukaryota; kingdom Metazoa; phylum Arthropoda; class Insecta; order Hemiptera; family Cicadellidae; genus Homalodisca; species Homalodisca vitripennis. Next base: position 44,964,603 of record NC_060211.1, on the reverse strand, counting down.
CCATTAAATACTGTTTTAAATCAAATTTAAACAGTTTTAAACTGGTTTTAAAGTGTTATTGTATGGTTTTAAGATTATAAATTTAAGCAAACTTTAAATGGTAGATAAATTACATAAACATATGGTTGTGTCGTAGTTGTACGATGCTAATACAGGACAGTTAATTATATGTAACAAGCTCTTTTAATACACATGCATTTGCATCAATTGAATTCTTATGGGAATTTAGAAACTCTAGAGGCAAAAAGATTGTAAATGTAAGAAAATTTTAAATGGTAGATAAATTACATAAACATATGGTTGTGTTGTAATTGTACGATGCTTATACATAAAACTTCATTATATGTAACAAGCTCTTTTAATACACATGCATTTGCATCAATTGAATTCTTATGGGAATTTAGAAACTCTAGAGGCAAAAAGATTGTAAATGTAAGAAAATTTTAAATGGTAGATAAATTACATAAACATATGGTTGTGTTGTAATTGTACGATGCTTATGCAGAACAGTTTATTATATGTAACAAGCTCTTTTAATACACATGCATTTGCATCAATTGAATTCTTATGGGAATTTAGAAACTCTAGAGGCAAAAAGATTGTAAATGTAAGAAAATTTTAAATGGTAGATAAATTACATAAACATATGGTTGTGTTGTAATTGTACGATGCTTATACAGAACAGTTTATTATATGTAACAAGCTCTTTTAATACACATGCATTTGCATCAATTGAATTCTTATGGGAATTTAGAAACTCTAGAGGCCAAAAGATTGTAAATGTAAGCAAATTTTAAATGGTAGATAAATTACATAAACATATGGTTGTGTTGTAATTGTACGATGCTTATACACAACAGTTAATTATATGTAACAAGCTCTTATTAACAAATATGTCACAAGAAATAGTTGAGTTTGTAAACGTGAGGTAACGAAATATCCACGATATGTGAATAGAATAAAAAAACTTGTAGTGAAATGCTAAAACATAGTTAACGAAGTTCTTTTTAAGTGAATTTAAAAAAACAACAGTACTTCTTATTAAATATTAAATAATAATAATTGTATACGCGTTAATAGAATTATAAACAAAGATGTTATTTTTGAGCACACATTTTTACGTTGTTAAACATTTTGAATGCTCTTATTCAATTTATACTATAAGACACTTGCATTGGAACAAGACTTCTAATAGTTACTATGTGTCGCACCGAACTATTTATATACTAAAAAATCTTTTCCATTTTATACTAAACTCATAAAAATATTATTTCAGTTCATCTTTTTCTACTAACCCAATTTGAAGGAGCGTTTTAAGGAATACTGCGTGTTATAGTATAGGAACCGAAGGTGAATTAATGCATTGAGTAAGGGCAGAGTTTTGTTTATCATGAAATCAAATTCTCAAGAATAAATCGATTGTAAATTCTTTCAGTTTTTATGGGGATTGAAATGGGAGGGTACCTAAGTGATTAAAAATCTACAGATATATATTTAATATTATTTTCTCTGCTCGACACACTTAAAACTAACGAAGACGTTTTAGGCTTTTTTCACATCCTGCCTTTCCTTTTTATAAGCCATTCACAATTTTTCAAATCAGCTTTCTAGCCTGGAGCACAAAACCACTCAAAACTGTTATTTGACAATCTCACAGCTTCCAGCCTACCCTTTGTGGTCTAGGCTTAATGTAATACTACCCTTGCTCTCTGTAATGCAATTATTTTAAGTATTTTGTCAGAAAATATTTATCACAATCTACTTTAAAAAGGTGAAGCATTGATTTCTTAAAAAGTGATGTTTCTTTTAACCGGCTGTTAATCAAAATCGATTCGAGTATGTGTGCAATTTTAGAAGGATATAGGGCAAACCGTTCCATCATAACTGTGAGGATACGGTTACAAACAAAAACACGGCGACTTCTCTAACAAAACAGCATTAGTAAAATGAGCTTTACATACGATGTACAAAAATGTCCTATACACTTTTTCCAATTACTTGTATAGACACAAGTTAAGACACAAGCACTGCTGACATCCTATGGGAAGCTTCGTAATAATTTACTGCAGAAATTTTTACTTTATACTGATCTCTTCGTGTTAAAGCTTAATATCTGTGGAAGTAAGGTGGATTTCTACAGGGTGCCCGAAAGATTTCAAAAAGTTAATTATTTTAGCAAAGTTTCAGGAAAATTTTAGAGAGAATATTTCAAACTTATAGGTAAATTCTTAATCTATCCCTCTGTGGTAGTGATAATTACAGTGATAAAAAGTACTTCGTTTAGCTTGAATTCGTATATCTGGAGACCCTCTCAATAATATGAAGTTAAATGTTTCTGATTTATGTATAAACTAGGTATAAGCTACAGATAATATATATAATGACCTCTTTCATCATATCAGTTGGGAATTAGGAACAGTATTGGCAGGGTAACATGATTTCTGTGTTCATTTCCCAATTACCTACATAAAATCGCCCTTTGGACCACGTTTATTGCAATGATAAATCATGAGGTAGAATCAATAATGGCAAATCCAAGCATTAAGCTTGTAAGATATTAAGATTCCGGCAACGTTCCCGCGTTGTAATTGGCATTGGGGTAGTGCCTCTCCCCTCCCCACCTATGGTCCCTCCGGCACCCTTACATGGTGTAATAAACTCTTAGGTAATTATTGTCGCAATCAGGGATACCTAAATGGACACCTTAACATATTTTTACTGTTTTGATTTTATTTTTTATAGGGTAGCTTCTATGTTAATGCTGTGAATCTCTCTATTTCGATTTGAAAATGAAGTTTCCTGTACTACCCTCTTGTAAATATGCTTGTACTACAATTATTAGTATACTTTTAACCGATCGCAAGTAGAAAATCTCGCTCGTATTGAAAATGGTGTATGATCAAAATTGATCGGTAGGATTAAAATATTGATTAGCACCTTTGTTATTTCGAGAATATCAATTGCACTCCCCCTCCTTGTGGTAGTAATTTATCGAAATCTAGAAGTTCCCTACGTAGTCCATACGAGTTAGAAAATGCATTTGGAAAATTAGTTTTTGGTTTTTATGCTGGAATTAAATGAGGTTGTACATTAAAACTTCTTAAATCACCTTCTCAGGCCTTTTTTGTGGTGGGAGACATTTTATACATAAAGAGATAACATTTCTGAAACCTTCAACTAAAGCTTGCTGTTTTGAATACCAATGCTGTGTTTGCTCCTTTCCTCATTTCATCCTCCTAAATCTTAACCATTCGAATCTAACCACCACTGATTACTATTGAGGGAAATAATAATATCATTAAACATCAAGTACCACACTCTAGTTCCTTTTTTAGGAGGCATATCGAGAATTGATTATAGCTTTTATAATAACACATCCAGAAGCGTATCTTCTTCATTTTTAATTTCAGTGAAGACTATGCTATTCTTATCTGGCCTTTGTCTTTAAGACCCAATGTTTTTCAAGATTCAAGATTCATGATTTTTATCATTTTTAGAACGGTAACTATATTAAAAATATAAGAAGCGTTGCTTTTTATTTTTTATAAGATCTGAATAATATAGTAATTACAGTCTTTTCATATAATTCACAAGTATGATATTAAGTCAAACTGTCAGGGACGTAAAATAATAAGCGAACATAAAATGAAATTAGGTTTTCTAAGAAGACGGCGTTTATAGTGATAAATTTGGAATAGAATTAATATTGACGTTTTGGTTGGTCAAAATGGTCAACTGCATATTACAATTAATTATTAAATATATAAAAAATAAAATGTGTTATTTAGTAGTTTGTACTTATCATTACGTTATAACCATACGCTTTTTCAAGCAAGATAAGAGCACGTAAAGGAAGTAAACAATTGACGTACAAAAGTTATCTCTTGATGTCTCATGAACAAATCTGATCGTATATTCTTATTTTCTAATTTGAAGATTGATTTTGTCACTGCGCAAAAACATACATCTTTATATGCAACTTTCCTTTATTATTGAGTACAATTTAAATTTTAAAAGATATATATTTACGCCTACTACAGTTAAAATGTAATGATGAGGTACTTTTTAATGGTTTAATGACATTTTCTGAACTGATTCCAGAGTTTTCCATTTAGCATTTGACTTAAAAAGTTTGCAAAACGTAACACTCTTTCCTGTCGGTAAACGAAACGTCTTCTGATGTGTTATGATTATTTTACACATAATCATTTAGGCGGTTTGCGTTAAATTTCCACTTTACTAAACCGATGATGAACAAGTAAAGCCTGAGCTCAGTCATATAACAGCTCGGATTAGAAGCTCACGAGAAACTTGCGCAATATCCTAGCCATATAATTCCCTCGGCCGTTACAGTGTTTGGCCGTCTCAGTTAAATTGTCCTGCCAACAAAAATATTGTTTCTCGAAACTTATCAGTTTTAAAGGAAAACTAGAAATCGCACTAAATTAAAGTGTTATAGAAAATGACCAGAATTGCAGAACTGTAATTAATTCTCATAATTTAAATAAGACTTATTATTACACAGAAGATGATCGTGACACAGTAATAATTGTGACTACATGAAGCCTGTATATGCGGCTCACGTCCTGCAACACCATAAAACTGGCATCAAATCTCGTCCCTTCAGTGTGTCTGGGGTGACTCCCATAAACTTATCTTACTTGTCAATCACTTTTATTTTATATACATATATATATATATATATATATATATATATATATATATATTTATATATATAAAATACTGTATAGAATATTTTATTTTTAATAATTGGTGGGTGGCTTGATAAGAAAACTAAGTCCAATACATTATTTTTATTTTTATTAAATAGTACTTGAAAATAATGTCTAAATTTGAAAAAAAGCTATAAAAAGAGAATTAAAAGCGAGTAAAATGTACTGTACAGAAGGTGTTCACAAATTATCAATTTAACTACAATTAGTATCATAGCAGATGGTACTGTACAGTACATCGAGGTGCAATCGAGTTATTGTTAGAATACTTTTAAACTAAATGAAATACGCCTTTAATGGAAATAGGAAAAAAGGAATCTTACTACTTTTTAGTAGTAAATTTAGAAAATTGTTATTAGTGTCAAAAGCGTTTCGAGTAGTAACATGAATTGTTTACAGTATATTTATGAAATATGACTGAAGTGAATGACATTTTTATTTAAAAAGAGTAATTCATTAATTAAAAAAATGTATAAAAAAGTTTTTAAATGTATTAAAATATTTGCCATTAAAAGATTAAATTTCCTTGTGTTATAAATATTAAATGAAAGATGTTCACTATTCCAAAATCTTTTAAATGGAGCTTACAGGCATTCAGTTTGAACAGTCACATATTTTATTAATATCACTTATTCCTTATATGCAAGATGATATAATATTAAAATGACACATGAATACTTAACATGAGTGATATCTCTCTCTCCGACCAGAGTTATGGCGATGACTCATTACCCAGTTCAGTGCACAGAGTCTGTATCTTGTTTGCTGTCTGTTGTACAGAATTGAGCACTCTGTCTGCAAGAACTGCAGTATGCCGGTGATTGTTAATATTTTGTTGATCTGTTCGGGATGGATGATTTCCAGTTGTTTGGAACAGATCTATCTTCATTAGTTTTTCAACTTCGTGTATTTCTTTTCTGAAGATAGCGAGATCTTTGATCCGTTCTTCTAATTCCGCTCTCAGCTCTACCACCTGATCTAACAATGATGCTGTTTCTTCAGCTTTAGGTGCTTTCGATTTTAATATCTTGTAGAAATGATCACCATCACTTCCATCAGTTACGACCGCTTCATCATCCCATGAGTAGTTTTTGTCTGGATCACAATGAATAGAGACCTCGGATTCCCATTGAGGGACGTTTAAATCACCCGCGCTTTGGTCGGATATTTTCAGCTTTCTTTTTGCCCATATAGTGGACGGATTCTTTTTTCTGTTGTGAAATATTCTGTTGTTTGTAGCTTAAGAAGTGCAGAAATTTGGCATCTCCAGTTTCCTCACTGCCGTATATATTCTGTTTGGAGTCATTATAAAACCCTAGGTGTAAGTCGGAAAAGATTCCCGGGGAATACTCCATCGAGATTATGACGCTTCATTTGGATCAAACTGTAATTTGTGTGAACGCAAAATTTTACTAAACCTGATTTATGTGTTGCTGTGTGGAAACAAAATCTTAATAAAGACTAATTTTTAAGTAACCATTTTTTGATGTGGAGATTATAGACGATTATATTCTCATCAAGGTGATAAATAATAATATTTTATTACTACGTACTTCATATAAACATTCGTTACTCTTATTTTATTGTAAGTAATGTACTGGCATGACAGACCTTTCATTTGCTATGACAAATCCATTTTGGAAACAACTTAAGTATGCAATATAGACATTCCTCATATATACTCTGTGAGTGGTCCTTTGGCCTTTAAAATTATTTTAACATTGTTATAACAACCTACCTGATTTTTGTTCATTATTCCCCCTCTTACGGTTTGTATCAGACTACGTTGTAACATTCTTCAGTAGCGGCTATCAATTTATAATTAAGAGGTATATTATAGAGGAATGAGAACAAATTATATGCGATAATAGGTTCTAAGATTTCTGGATATTGTATTTTTAGGGCTTTAACCAACAGTCAATGGCAATCTCTCCGTATCCCATTTTTTTAGAAGACAGTTTTGTCGGTTATTGACTCATCCAACTCATTAGTTATTACCAACTTTCTCTTTCTTGCTAGTTTACCTTGTGCTGGTGTGCTGTACAGTTTCCAATTCTAAATTTCATCTATTTATTAATAACAATAGAATATAAAAGAAAGGGTTCTTGCTAATTCTCCGCTTGAACTGATAGCTATTTATTTTTCAAATTGTATACGCAGAACTCAGTGGGTAAATCTAAAGAAAACAATAACTGACGCTGACAGGTTTTATGTTAGCCAACACATACGTTACCGTCCTACGGGAATTTGTCATTATAGCAGGTACAGTATAAAATGGAAAAGTACAATAATAATATTGGTGAAATTAACATAGTATACAGCTTTTATAACGATATGTTTGTAAATTAGAAGATAGATGTATAAGCCTTCAACAATTATAACCAAACATATTAGTTTTCCTATCTTAGTAAATAATTATTATAACCTTCTATTTAATAATAGTGAAGTGCTACGTTTTAAATGACACATTACCTATAAAAATATCATAAATAAATTATCATAACCCACTTTTTATACATCTTAGTCTGTACACAAGTTTTGAAGGCCTAATACCGTACTTAAATAATCGTCATAGTGTGATTTTATATTTTGTACAAACTTATATTTCATTCAAAGGCTATGGTGATCCAGCAGTCTGCGTAGTTACATATTTATTGTCTGAAATGATTCAAATATAACATAAAACTGTACCCAAACAATCATATTTAACAGTGGGAAAGTCGCTCTTCTTCCAGCATTACTAATGTATTTTTAATTTTTGTTGTTTTAGTATTTACTAAGTAATTGAAAATCGGAAGGGTTTAGAATTTTTGGTTTATGATGGAAATTTTTATGTTTAATAAAATATACAATCGGGTATATGATATGAAATTACTATTTGACTCAATCGTATAATTGTATAAGATTTCAGTTGAAGTCCTAAGTAATATATATATGTTTTATTTTGTTATATTCAGAAAATAAGACTATATACTTTATAAGATTTAAAATGAATTCATTGATTGTTAATATTTTGTTGATCTGTTCGGGATGGATGATTTCCAGTTGTTTGGAACAGATCTATCTTCATTAGTTTTTCAACTTCGTGTATTTTCTTTTCTGAAGATAGCGAGATCTTTGATCCGTTTCTTCCAATTCCGCTCTCAGCTCTACCACCTGATCTAGCAATGATGCTGTTTCTTCAGATTTAGGTGCTTTCGATTGTAATATCTTGTAGAAAATGATCACCATCACTTCCATCAGTTACGACCGCTTCATCATCCCATGAGTAGTTTTTTTTGTCTGGATCACAATGAATAGAGACCTCGGATTCCCATTGAGGGACGTTTAAATCACCCGCGCTTTGGTCGGATATTTCAGCTTTCTTTTTGCCCATATAGTGGACGGATTCTTTTTTCTGTTGTGAAATACTCTGTTGTTTGTCGCTTAAGAAGTGCAGAAATTTGGCATCTCCAGTTTCCTCATTGCCGTATATATTCTGTTTGGAGTCATTATAAAACCCTAGGTGTAAGTCTGAAAAGATTCCCGGGGAATACTCATCGAGATTAAGACGCTGCATTTGGATCAAACTGTAATTTGTGTGAACGCAAAATTTTACTAAATCCCATTTATGTGTTACTATGGAAACAAAATCTTAAATAAAGACTAATGTAATTTACCATATTTTTGTCATTAACATTATAGGTGATTATATCCCCATCAAGGTGATACGGAGCTCATATTTTACTAATATGTACTTAGTAAAAATATTCGTCACTATTATTTTATAGAAATCAATGTATCGATTAAGCATCGAAAGCATGGCAGATCTTCTATTTGCTATCAATAACCATTTTGGAAACAACTCCAACACGCAGTATGAATATTTTAATCTCTGCTCTTTAAGTGGTCTTTTTGGATTTGAAATTATTTTAGCATTATTAAGCAACCTACCTGATTATTTCGTCATTCTCCCCGCTCTTTCGGCTCATGTCAGACCACAATGTGCTATTATTCTATAACGACTATCAATTTATAATAAAGGGTTTATTATAGAGGAATGATAACGACCTGTGTGAGACAAGTTCCGTGATCTATGGATATTCTCTTTTTACTCTGCTAAGGTTTTACCAACAGTCAATGGCAATCTCACCGTATCCCATTGTGGAAGATAATATGTTGTCGGTAAATGATGCATCCAAGTCACTAGTTATAACCAATTTTCTTTGTCTTGCCTAGTTGTTTTTACAGACACAGGTTTGTAGAGTTTATATATATATATATATATATATATATATATATATATATATATATATATATATATATATATATAAAATTTATAATATGGCAGCATGGTATCAAAGAACTTTGTTTTTAATCTCAATAAATTTAACATTTTAAAATTTACATGGTCTATCTCACCAGATTCAGTAACATTCTTGGATACTGATGTATTTATTGAAGATCATAATTTTAAAACAAAAATTCAAGTCAAAGACAGTAACAAAATGCAATATTTGCATTTCACCAGCTGCCATCCAGTTCACATTAAAAAATCTATCCCCAAGAGTTTATAAATAAGGCAAAACATCTTTGTAGCAATCAATCTGACTTCCATAACTACATAAACAGACTGTTCCATGTACTTTTTGAAAGGGGGTATCCAAAAATCTTGTTGATAGACAAATCAGAGCACCTAAAATATTTCTAGTGCTATTAATCCTAATGATCCTAAATTTATCACCCAATATTTTCCTGGCCTTCATAAAATCAACAAAATTCTAAAGGTTTCTTTTCCTATTTTGGAATCTTCCCCTGAAACTAGAAATTTATTTTCTAAGCCCCCCCCCCAAAGTAATTTTTAAAAAACCTCCAAATTTACAAAACATTCTCTCTAGACCGAAATTAAACTATGAGGGCAATCCAAAAAGAAATAACATCAAATTTAACGTGTGAAATCCTTGTAACAAGCCAAGATTCGGCATTTTTAAGATGTTAATAAATTCTAAATCGTTTAAAAGTAGCACAACTGAAAAAGAATATCCTATTAAAGGTAACATTGGTTGCACTACAAAAAACACAATTTATCAAGTAACCTGTAAATTCTGTCCCAAAGACTATATTGGAAAAACCATCACTCCATTAAAAGGAATTTACCATTTAGAGCCAAATCCCAATCAAAATACCAATCTGATAAATTTAAGAAATGTTGAAATCGCACATCAATTAATTTTAAAATCAAGTCAACCTTAGGGTTGAACCTAAGATGATTCTCTTTTCTTCCTATAACAAAAAAAAAAAAAATAGTTCTATCTTAACATTTACAAATATTCTACACACAGCTGATTGGAATCTTGTTGTTTATGGGTATTTATTTGTTAACATTAATTAATTAATTTAATTTAAAATTAATTTATGGTTATGTCTTTGGTTCTTGGTTTGAGTTCTGTTTTGTATGTTTTAATTCAGTGTGGTTCTGATGAAGGGTTCTGTGAACTCGAAAAATTAAACATGAGCACAGAATTTTTGTTTCTGTTTTTTGTATAAACTTTAAAGTATATATATATATATATATATATATAATATATATATATATATATGTATACTCTTTGTACAATAAAACACTTGAAATAAAATCATAGAATACTCCAGGACGGGTAACATGCAACTACTGTACATGCTATACAAAACGTAAGCGTCTGGTATCTGACGCTGTCTCAGACTTGACTCCTGGAATCTGGAGTCATGTTCGTCTCGCTATAGCTGTCTGCACTGCGTGACTACAGCCAAATCACGAAGGTGTAAACACTTATGACAGGGTACCAAGGAAGTGCTGACTTCTAGAGAAAACGCCAAAACTACTAGCGTAATGTGCGTTTCCATAGACATACTTCTTTCGTTGTATTACAGCATACAACAGAATAAAACAAGAACAATACAACGATACGTAATATTACGTCAGTCTCACACTATTACGCAATCGCAATGAACGTAATATTACGTCACAAGTGGTTGTATCATGAAATTGCAGTAAACAATCGTCATGATGTGATGTTATATTCTATACTAAGGCTTTGGTTTTTTAGTAGAAGTCTGCGTATTACTTATTTGTTTGGCTATTATTATTTAGAAGCAACCTTAAACTATACTCAAACAATAATATCCAAACTTGTGAAATTCGTTCCTCTCCCAAATATATAGTTTCTTCATACATAATTGTGCATGCGTTATGAAACTATGGGATATTTGATATATTAACACTAGATATAAGGTAAGTACCAATATAAAAAGTATTTTTTACTATGTTATTGTAAAACAAATTACTTTGAAAATGAATACCATAGTATATTACCTTCCTTAAACGAGCTAGGAATTGCCATATTTGATTTCAGCAAATGTCAGGAGACAGCTCTAGGCCGTACAATATATTTCCGGTATAGGCTGTAATAGCCTCAGAAATGTGCCTGGGACTCTAATGTCCTCGCTTAATGTCCTCACTGGCGTTTCGTTCCATGATTTTTATGTTACATTTCACTGGAGTTTTCAATACAGTGAATCCCCGTCACCAATTTCCTCATTCTGATTTAGAACTGGTTTGTATGACGAATAATTCAAACTCATGTAATATTATGCATGAGTACGTACTGTTTACTACACCGGTCACTGAAACTTATATTCCTCTCGATTGAAAGTTTGTACAGATGCTCATGGCCTACAGTTTGTACCACTATTAGGGGTCCGTTTTTACTTGAAACCAGTCTCAGTATAATCACATGCCTTTTTCCTGGAGCACTTTGCCTGTAAAGTCCCCATGTTCTTCGGTTTTATCAACTTGCGGGCCTAAGAAAACAACTTTCCTGCCTCACTACACAAATGCCATATACTCTTTGTAAGGCACATTTAGCTTATTACAGATATAACCTTTTGTATTTAACTTCAAAACTGGTTTGCTCAAAATACTTTTTTCTTTTTCTTTTTTAAATTGTATGATTGCTAGAACTGATATCCAACGTCTCAGCATATAGCTAAATTGTTATTCTCCTATTATGGAACCAACAGTTCAGTTACGAAATTAAGTTACAAATATTGCTAATTTGGATGTAGGTTAAAATTTCTAAATTAAGTAAAAGATACCTCGATTTATAGATTGTTGAGGTTTTATAATTCGTATATTGTGAACCACCACAGTAGTTTTCTTTACTGTTTGGGAAACAGGGAATGAATATCGTGTTACAATCGCTGAAGAGTCACGTTTATGAATAAATTGTGGTGAGTACAAAAAATGATAAGTATTTTGGTCTCGGTACCAAACTAACCTGAAAGGTCTTGCTTATGCTGTCATTAAATAAGGTAATGATATTTGTAACAAGTTTTTTTATCATAAATTTATAAAATATCATATCGCAATAAAAATACAAAAATATATTGCATCTAATATTTAAGAATATATAAAACCTGTAAGTTGGTATAGTACAATATTCAATAAAAGTGCATAACAATACAATACTACAGTATGAGGTTTCTGACATATATTTTAATGAATGCATATTTTTTAAGATAAATTAGAAATTGAATACAGTAGAAGGGTTCTATAACACTATTAATTTAAAAAGATACTTTATAAAACATATTAAAATTAGATATAGTTAAATTATATATTTGAAATAAAATGATGAGTAATTGACAAAAAAAACTAAAAATGCTTTACGTTGGCTTGTTTATTCACTTAGAGCCACAATTGAGTTTCTCGGCAGGCTCAGTCTGATGCATGGCCACTGGGGCCTCTACTGATAAGCAGAGGGTCAACACCAACTTTTAATGAGGTCGCTCGCAATACACACATAATTCACCTTGAGCTTCCAATCTGCGGCGAAGTTCTCAAGTTCTGATAAACTTTAAAACTGTTTTAGGAGAACATGTTTAAGAATCAAACAAGTTACTTAAGATTGCTTTGTTTAAAATGTAACACCCAATATATATATATATATACTTAATAGATGTTGCGTCCTTTATCAAAGATATTGACAGCAATGAAAAGAGTGATTTAATTGAAAAAAAAAATAGTAATATTAACAGAAATAAACCTCCTTTAAAACTTTTGTTGCGTTTAATGCGTACTATGTACATATAGAGTCAGTATATGCTGATCAGAGTAATATGGCCATACATACACAAATATTGAAAACAGTCTAAACACTTTACATATACAAGAAACGTCACTTAATGCCGACATTGAAAATTTTAAAAATTTATTCATTCAAGTGCAAAAATCAATCCTGATTTGGTATTAAATCATAAAAAAAAATTTGAACCTGCTACCTGATGATGGATTTACTGATTCAGAAATTTACATAACAGGCAACATATTAAAAACTACAAAGATATTGAAGGAGCTCTTGTTAATTTTACTAAAGAATTTTGATAGCCACTTACAGTACTAACAAGTAGTATTAATTTCTATTTACAATAAAGAGGTCAAATGGACCTGTCAAAAGCTAAAGAAAAGCTCATCAGTATCAATTAGTTAGAAAAAAATATATTCTTTGTATTAAGTTCGTTATATATTATAGAAAGTTTAAAATGTTAGTAAGATTTCGGACATTTGTCATCGTAATGTGTTACAAAATGTATAACACAACATTTATAAGATTAAAACAAAAAATTTTGAGAGAAGCAAATTAGTACATATTAGTGCTTATAAGTTGCCGCGTACAGCAGTGGAATTATATGGTATCAAATATTTTTCTTGATATACTAGATCTCGACAGATTCATTCATTCGTTACTATGGTCAAAATATATGTAGCTTATATCAAAAATGTAGTCATATTTTAAAATAGAGTGTTTATCGACTCTGTTAGCGAAAACAGAGGTTAATCTGACTATTTTAGGGAGCACGCTTGACATTCCATGAAGTTGTAGGGAAAATCAACGTGTTGGTAATTTTCATCTAAACTTGTGAGAGTAATTTAAAAAAAGTACATTAATTTGATTTCCAAAACTTTAAACTTCTAGTGAAGTGTAATAAGAAAGTGATAAAATACCATCTAGTGTTATACCTTTTATAACCTATACGATGGCAAATATCTGAAATCCTGTCATCCTGTCAAACCCTCCATCAATAACAAACTTTAAAAAAAGAATAGCCCATTATATTTTGGCCGGAGCCTCAAGAGACCCAGCGAATTAGTCGACCCTCGCACCTCGACGCGCACTCACCGTCACACGCGCTGTCCGGCTTATTTATATTAATTTTTATTATTATATATATATATCTCATCTATACTTGTACAAGTGCAGTACTAGTGGGACCTTCTTTCAAACTACGTCCAATAGTATATTTATCACATGGATTAAGAGTTATTACACTCATGAGTTTCCGTTATACCTAAATGGGAAGTTAACTAATGGAGGCTAAGATGAGTCAAAACTCCTCCAATTTATTGTGAAAAGCAGCCGCACAGTGGAGCCAACTGAACAGATTATACAATAACCCGTGTTTAGAGGCAGCTCACTCCTATCATCTGCAAAACACACGAAATAGTTTACTTTAGGTTTGAAACTTTACTTCTTGATATAATATATCAAGGGGAAAAATCAAGGTTTTGCTGCAGTTTACAGTATGAGAATTATTGAGGTTGAAGTATTAATCCTAAACAGGATGAAATAAAATTTGGTGAGTTATTTAAACAAAATAAATCTCCACAATTATACTATTTAGTATTACTTACTCTAAGTTCAAAATGTTTTGTAGAATGTTTCTGAGTTCAGCTCTAGAAATCAGCTTACAAAGATATATGGGGACAAGGGTGAGGTCGCTGTGTCAATAATCCGCTTAAGTGCCCTAAACAGGGACCAGAAGATTATTGAAAAGTACTTCTGAGCAGATAGCACGTCTGTAGTTATCGTTTGAGAGTTCGTGTAAAAATACAAGGGTCACACATATACGAGTAATATAATAAGGCATACTTCTTTTTCATCATGCTTCATTTATCTTGAAAAATTATGATTATTGCCAGGTTAAGTAACATGTGGCAACTCGGACCAAGATTAATATCTTCTTTTTTGATAAAACGCATCGATTGGGTACCACACCGAAAAGAGCGCGTCATATGTAGTAACTTGTTTCTAGTTGTCCGAGGGTATATTCTTATAAATAAAACTGAATTACCAAATGTTTAATCTTAAAAACGGCAGGACCAATTTGACTATTTATTATTGTAAAATATTCGTTTAAATCCGAGGAACATTTATAAGATGAGAAAGATAACAAAAGTTACGTGGAACTTATTGCAATTCTTTGAAATTACAGTATTTCTCTTTCATAATCTAAATGTAATTGACACTAAACAACTCTTGACTCTTTCAGACGTAGTTAAACAAATAGGCTGAAACATGTAGTTTAGAATTAAATTGTATAAAGTATGAACTTTTCACAGCTTGATCAGCGTATTGCAGATTGAAAATACAAATATAATATATAGCTTTTACTCCGGAATGCACCAGTGACGAATTGAAAACATATAATGTTTTATAATATTGTTGAAACCGTGTTATAAACCCAACCTTAATCAACATAGCATCGAATATTGACATTGACTTTCCACTGCATTAGACACATTGTTTTTAACTCTAAGACATTACATGGTTATTGGCTAAGGTTAGCTAACATTCTCCATAACTTCAGGGGCTGTGAAAATTTCATTTATATCTGTCCTGTCTGTCCGCACGATATTTTGAGATCAAGAGGACCTATGCACTTAAAAATTTTGAATTAAGCTTCATTTAGATATTGGGAACGTGGAATTTAATGATGGTGGATGTTATTCCATTGAATTTTACTGGGCGATAGAGAACATTTTTACATTGATATTATGGTTAGCCAACGATAAAACAGCCCGAACATATGCAATTTTTAACGAGGGACATATGAATTCATATCTCACCTAATTGAAATGAGCTATAGAATCGTCATTTGGAGTACAACCTCAACGAAAGACGAGAGAGATTTAATATGACATAATCCTTCTCTGTATATTATAACATTTAATTATGCAGTCTTTAAAAATTTCGAATTTTGAATAATTTAAGTTTGATATCCTTTTATTCTTTATAGGTAGGATTTTTGCTAATATTTAGCATCAAATATTGATTAAATAGCCATTAAAAGAATTTATAAGGCTCAAGATTTTACTGCAACATATAAATTATAAATGTAGCATGTTTGGTTGAATACTTTGCCAGTGCAGTTTGTATTTGTTACCATGCCCTGATCAGTGTGGCCACATCAAGCAGCAAATTAGTCGGTGTCAATCAAGTATCACTTTACCCTCCAGCTGGTGGTAATTCCTGGATTAGGCTGCCGTAACCCATTTATTGTCCTTGATTGATACAAACACCCCGACTACCGGAGCTATTCTGCTCCTGTTAACTAAGATTGCTGCTCGCCTAATGGGATTTGCTGCTGAAATCCTGCATTGGTTTATTGTTCCTGTAAATACTCATTCACTACGTGCAGACAGATGTTATATGTTTAAATTGAAAACTTCGAATACCGTTATGGTAATCAACAGATGCCAGCTTGTCGTAAGAATAGTAAATGAGTAAATAGTCTATTTTGTGTGCTTCGATTCAAAACATACATTTATAAACTTCTTCTTCTTATCTTATAGTTAAAATTATATCAAGGTACGATTACACTACACTACGTCTCGTATAAAAGGCTTTGTTAAGGTGTCAAGGACAATTGTAAATCTATTTAGCTTATTTCGTTCTATAGATAGACAGACAGACAATCATACAACGAATTTTGACACAACATTTAACGTATCATGGGACTCATTCTTGTAGATGTAGAGCTCATTCAGAGATGTATTATTCAAAATTTGAAATTTTCGAGATATTGTGCGCACAGAGACACAGACAGCAATGCAATTATTCCTACGCCACCAGTAATAGGCTTCGCTCTAGCTCATACAATAATATTGACTATTTTATTTTTAATTTTATTCTGCGAGTATATTAGTAATTAAAATATTTAATATAGGATGTTGTGAATTAATCCGAAAAAAGATTGGTACTCTATCCCTGATGTTCTCTATTACTGAAGGGCACATTTATCCATAACTCTTGCTCTTGTACAAGTTTTACGTATATGAATATGCTTAACTAAAATTTAATTTGAAAAGCATGCTATACATTCGTCAACATTGCCAATAATCACTAAAATAAGTGTATAGTGAAATTAAGTTATACCAAATTTAGAAGGATAACGACCTTATATTTTTCCTATAGCCAAAAATTAAACTTCTAATACATTATATCATGCCATTATGAGAGAGGTCTCATTTTAAAGATAAAATTAGTAAATCTTTTTAGTTTATGCTGTAAAGTATATTAATTAAATAATTTTTGAAGTGAACACTTCTTTAGGCGCGTTGAGCGTTTTGGTAGAGGGTAAAATCCTCGGTTCGCGTCACCGACATGCTAATGATACTAACCTGCATGAAAAAGTCAGTCTCGCTGTGTTTTTTAACCGTAGACTTGGCCGCGGACTACTAACCTGCATGAAAAAGTCAGTCTCGCTGTGTTAAAACTATCCCGGCGGAGTATGAAAACAGACTGCGAAAATCAGTGACCTTTACGGCTTCCTCTCGCGATTTAAAAGTGAAGCCAATGTCGTACAATTCTGTAAGATGCGTCAAATTAAAGCTCTTAATATTGGAAATCTATTGGTTACATTCTTAAATATTAAAAAAATTTCGAAATAATTTTGATTATTGTTTACATTTTTACATAGCGTTTACAATGACAAGAAAAAAGTAGTAATCGAGGATTTTTTTTATTTTTTGGTCAGACAAAATTTGTCAGCGAGAAAGTTGTGTGAAAATAGATGAATATTTTTTTGTAATTTATCATTTTTTTATTGGAAGTTTAGTTTAGCCTGTAGTAGCGTATGAAGTGATGAGTGAACGTTTTCTGCCGGAACTGTAGTTGGCGCATTGGCTCACTTATACCGTATTAACTCAATAAATTAGTTTATTGTGCAATAAAAATACCTTTACGAAAGAACCAAGTTAATTTAACTAATTTATTAGTTTTAAAAATTGTGGGTTTAATTGTTATTGCAATTATATACTTTATCCGTAGCAATAACTGTATTATTTACATAAAAGTGAGTATGAAACATATTAATATTTTTATACAGATGAATGAATAATGAAAACAACGAATATATTTTTAAACATTTTTAATATTTGTACGGATATTTGTATTTAAAATTTAGCATTATTCATTTTAATTATGTTTTTAATATTTAACCTCTTCATCATGAAATAAGTATTATTACGGTATAAGATTTATCTTACTAGCGTGGTAAAATAGATTTCTAGTTATTTGATAATATTTTTTCGTGGATTTTAAAATTGGAAAATTAAAAAAAATGTTATAATAATTTTAGATTTTATGAAATATGTTCATTTATTGTTTTTATTAAGATATTGTTAAGATAATTATCTATTAATTATTTTTTCAACCACTTTGTATTTATATTTTGTTCATGATTTGTTTAACCCATCATATGTAACTAATAAATAAAACATAAAAAATGTCATATAATTTTTGCATATAGTTTTTAATTACTCTCAACTTAATAGTTCCGTTTTCACTTCTATCGGCAGTCCCACGACTGCTACAAATTTTTTTTATTTTTTAAACGATTAAGTATAAAAATATGGTTTTTTATGAATAAACGATAAACATATCGAAAAACTGAAAAATGTTAGGACGCGTTCTAATGATACCTTTCAAAAGAGACACCACCCTTAATTCTACACCTATAAAGAAGTCGTAAAAGTGTTTGAAGTTTGAAATTATTATTATGTGAAAAAATTGTCTTGTATCTTTAGTTGGCTCTCAATAAAGAAAATAACGAAAAAATCATGAAAATGTTACCGTACTGATTTTTAAAATGTTTAATGAATGTCACTCTTAGTTTGACCGAAATTTTAGTGTTCTACTTTAAAGAGGTAGTTTAAAGTTGCTGGTTTGGTAAGCTACTCATGGATAATGTTATGTATATTCACTCAGTAAAAAACGTTTATTTGATTTCTGTTTGAGCTTTATGCTCACTTTGAAAACTGATCAATCAATATTGTTGTTAAGAAAAAAAGGTGTTACCTATTAGGAAACATATCAGGAACAAAAAAATTTAATTTAAATATACATCAACACGGTTGTCCACTCCTAAGGTGGATAACTCATAAGTTGTTGAAATAATTGTGGACTCCAAATATAATGTACCAGTCCAGAGTTTGTGCAGGATCCGGGATGTTCCATCACAGGTTTGTTTATATTCTACAAGCGATCCGCCCCCGGCTCCACCTCTCTTCCACTTAGGGCTCCTTCCTTAACTTGATTGTGGGTAATGTTTACAAGAAGCTAACATTCTCACAATTCTCTCGTTACGTTAATGTGTTGATGGAGGATCATTGAAACATTTTAATGTCCTTAACTTGCCATATAATATAGGATGCATTTTTCCACGTTACTTTCTACATGAGGATACACCAGCTACTGTAAAGTATATTATTAATATTAGTTCGTACTCTTAATACACCTAAAATAGTTTTTTTTCATCACAATTCTGCTATAAAACAATAATTTGTTTTTCATAGAGATGAGCTTCTCATTCAATCAAATAACAATAATGCTTAATATTTATATTGCAGGAGAGCTATTTCTGGTTTTCAAATAATGATTATTTATAAGGATTAGTATATATATAATACATAATTAAATTTACGGGTAATTCGTTAAGTTGGCCGTTTTTCCGTATTAAGTTTATATTCTAGTTTCTTCGTAAAACTTTCTCAGTCCTAACATAGGATGCATATAATTTCATGCAATTGGATTTTTAATGACTATTTCGTTCATGTTTTCATGGAGGATGATTTTAGAGTAATAAATATTCTTAGCTTGTTAAAGAATTTAAATTTTATCAATAAAAATTCACGCAGTTACGAATTATTTGTAATAACTCTTATATTAATTTCTATTACTTATCCACGGCTTTGCCTGCAATTCTTCTGTATTACATCTAAAGTTCCACGTATTCGTATACGTAGTTCCAACGATTTCAGTAAGACTGGAATTATTTTTGACCAATGCGAAGAACCTCCAAAGTCATAGTTCTTAGCTGTTTTTAGTGAAATTATTTAAACATAATGTATCTATAATGGGAAGAGTTGATTAAATTGGAATGTTGAGTACAAATACAGCTCACCTTCCTCTTAATGCTACGTTTGGAATCTGACGCTGTCACAGACCTTACTCCAGGAATCTTGAGCCATGTTCATTTGAAGAGGTAAATGTCGGTGACGAAGAAGGTCAAAACGAACTCTTTTTATAGTTTCCACATTAGAGACAGTTAGACTACAAAATATAAAATATATTATATATTGCTATTATCATTGTATCATGAGGTGCAAGTGTTATTATAGATGTGATTAGAAGAAATGTAGCTTTTTCGAGTAAAAATTCCCTTATCAAAGAACGTGTATATAGTTGTTATTAAACGATTTTCAATCCAGATATCTACACAGGGGTGCGTAATGAATAGAGGACAAGTTATGAGAGGGACGGTAGTCACGTGATCGGGAGTCCTGCCGTCATCTCCATCCGCTGCCATCGCTGTTGTCTCTTTGTTCTGTTCTAAAGAAACAGTGTAACGTAAAATATGAAATATATAAGAACTTATCAGCAAGAGAACAGTTTTCACGTATAACTCTGTAACTGTAATTTATTTATTCATTATTCACACAAGGGCAATGTACTTGCATTACAAACTTGGATCTGATGGCGACCATAAGTAAATACATATCTTACCAGAAATATAAATGTGAGCACTCAGAATAACAATAACTTGCATTAATAATAGGTTTAATAAAATCTATGTTAGGACTGAGAAAGTTTTACGAAGAAACTAGAATATAAACTTAATACGGAAAAAACGGCCAACTTAACGAATTACCCGTAAATTTAATTATGTATTATATATATACTAATCCTTATAAATAATCATTATTTGAAAACCAGAAATAGCTCTCCTGCAATATAAATATTAAGCATTATTGTTATTTGATTGAATGAGAAGCTCGTCTCTATGGAAAACAAATTATTGTTTTATAGCAGAATTGTGATGAAAAAACTATTTTAGGTGTATTAAGAGTACGAACTAATATTAATAATATACTTTACAGTAGCTGGTGTATCCTCATGTAGAAAGTAACGTGGAAAAATCAGTATGTCCTCCTTACCGAAAGAGAAAACTTGAACAGTTCAGTTTCAATATGGGTGAGTTGTTGAATTAGTTAATTAACTCTAATAGTAATTTAATGTATGTTTGGTCTAGATTTATTTTGAGTAAATTTAAGCAACGAATAATCTGCTTATATTGCAAGGACACATGTTTTCATAAAGCAATCTTGTTTTGAATATCAGAAATTTTACTATGCGTCTGATGAGGCGTGATCAAATAAATCAAGGTGGATATAATCAAGGCTAAATGTCTCGTAACTTTAAGCAGATTATCAATTTATTATAAATATCATTTCGATTTCGGGATACATGTGGAAAGAAAACCAAACACACATATAGGGACATTTTGTCAGCCTCATGATTAACTCAATAAAACAAAACAAGGCTTGGCTTCCAACAACTTTTAGGTAGAGTTTTGTTAAATGTGAGTCTGAAGACATTTAAAAGTCACTAAGTCGGAGTAATGAATATGGAGAAGAGAGTTAAGGGAAGACTTGTCCGCACATTGTATTATTCATGATGTGGTTTAACGAATATAAGTTGTCTTGCAAATAGCTTTAATGGTTCCTAATTTTTAATACGGTGTTTTGTTCCGTTTAGTTTCAATCCAAAATACCGATAAAAATAACGATAAATTGTGTTATATAGTAAAGTGACTAATAATTATGTTTATTTCCTGAGCGTTATCGAAATGTGCATATGGAAGTGTAGGAAAAATATCCTTAATTTCTGTTCCTCCACACGATATTTAGAGAACGAATGATCTACAGACTTGATATTTTGCATTAAGATTCATTTTTATATAGGCAGAATCGAGATTTCCTGGAATCTAGCTGAGTGTTACCGAACAATTTTATGTGCGTCGCATAGTAAATCATAATGGTAATGAGAAAATCGTAGAGTAAATAACTTATACTTGTAAACATACTGAGGAAAACCGTGTAACATTTTAGAATGTGACGTATTAACATATGAAGCCTACCTAAATTGAGTGTAAAACTGATTTTATAAACATGTATGTTCTTATACAATGCGGTAGCCTTTGTAATATATTTTTAGCAGTTTATTTCATCAAAGAAATTTCATCTGCATATAATCTGAAAGCGCACGTTTATATCTAAAAATATTAAAACCTGTAATTATCAGTATATCGCAAAAAAATTCGATACATTTTTAGAATTTCAAATTATGATTCAGAATATGAATAAAATTAAAATGAACGCTAAGAGGAGTAAAGTGTACATGGGCTGAAGTTAACGGAGCAGAAGGATTTAGCAACATTTACTCTACATATTGTAAAACAATCAACAGCTTGAAAACTAAGTGCTTGCTTCGTGCCGCGCTTGTGCTTGCCGAGTACTTGACAACTCCGCATGTTCCTACTGAATGATTTTGTTATAGAATTATTGAAGTTGCAGGTAGGGTTATGACAGCTCTAAGACTAAGTTCACTCAAGAAACTAAAACACCAATTTAAGCCAAGTAAAGTGAATCAAACTTTCCTGTCATATTTATGTCTAAACTTCGATTCTGGGATATGTGAATTTTGAAAATGTATTACGCGTAATAGGTATGAACCCAAGTTGTGTAATGTCTGATTGCTGCTATTCGGTTTTTTCCCAAGGTAATAAAGGATGCAAGGGATGGGTTAGGCATAATATTATCTTATTTCATATATTTTTGACAGATTATCTATTGCCATAGTGTGCAAATATTCTATTTACAATCAATTCCTTTTTCAATGTTTGGTTTAGATTAACTTCATAGGCATCCAAACCGTGTAAGATACCCTTGTTCCAAACCCTTACTCAGAATGTGAGAGAGATCAGGCGTTTCAAACTGTCAGTAATAATACATTTGTAACATGGTGTAACGTATTGCCGTATTGTTGAAGTAATTCAGGTTATTAATTTAATGGTGAGATTTAATTTAATAGTGGGGTTTATTAGATATATCAATATCAATACAGTTATAAAAATGTGTAGTGTTATTTTTTACAAACGAAAAAATCAAGATAATTTTGGATCATTTATAATTGTGAAAATGTTAACATATGAAATATAATATGCTGTTGATTCAATATTTAGATTTAGTTAAACCAAGTAAATAATATTTATTGAATAATTTATAGGATTTTATAGCAATTAAACCTTTTTTTCAGAACAATTTATCTAAAGTAAAGTATAAATATAATGTTTTCAATCCTATTACATCTACATTATTTCAATACATTATTGGACATATTTGAAAACTATATTGAATAATACCACAGACAATAATAATACCAGACAGAGAATAATACCACAGGAAAAATTGCATTAATTTTTTTAGCATTAAAATAAGTAATTATTATCATGAATCTGTATGATGTGTTATACTGTATATTCCTTTTTATTATAATTATAATAATAATTATAATTATCCTAGGTATTTAATTATTATTAAGTATCAGATCTTGCTCACTTTTTAAAAATGTATATACATCTCTTTACTAATACATTTCACTATCCCTTACATGTTGCTAAATATTTAGCTAAAATGTTGTACATGTTCCCTCATTTATTACTTACGCATAACGATTCTTGACAAATGCACTCTCTTTAAAATTCGTAAATGTTATTCTATATTTTATAATTTTGTAAATACAAAAGATATAGTGAATTTTTAAGAACACTGATCTTTAAATATAGAAAGAACAGAGTTTCTAGTATTAAAAGTATTCGTTAAGCACTAAATTAAATAATGGAGTTGAGAATATTTGTTGATTACCATTCATTCATTTTGAATCTTTGAAAAATCATTCAAAACCGAATGGAGATAATAACCAGTAAAAAAATAATCAACTTTTATGCATAGAGGAAACTTATGAAAAATAAAAAGAGAAATTGCAAAAAGAATGAGAAAATGTGAAACAAAGCCTTATATTGACTTTGTCAGTTCCTTTGTTGGGAGTGGACATTCCTTTGTTACTGGATCGTTTCTATCAGACTTGCGACAACTTCCAAACCTTTCTCTTTGTTCGTTTTCCCACCCCAACAGCAAATATTGTTCTGTTCCAGATTTATAAATGTACTAAAATATTTAAATCTTATTCTCATATTTATTTTGTGTCATTGTGAACTACATTACTCAGCTCTGTTTTTGTTTCGCAACAGGCTGTATATATAATAGGCATTTTAGTGTTGAACTGTTATGTACGTATGTAGTTAAAAATTTAAAATTCATTGCTGATAGTGGATTATTTGGAAGAATATTTTAATATTTACCATGGTTATGTAATAGGCTATTGCAAACTCGTCATAAGCATTAATGAAAAATCTCGATACAACAATGACGCACTCACCGCAACAGGAAATTAGTTATGTTAATCCCTAGGTCTTTTGTTAATGTTGGTGGCAAATAGGTCAGTATATTTTCCTTTTATTTTTCCAAACCAACTATTGTAAAAATGTATGTTGGTAAAAAAGGAATAAATGTGTGATAAAATGATGAACAAATACATATTTTATTAATCACAGAATTCATTGTTATGTATATTAATACAGGAATTTCTCTCGATTTGAAATATGCGTTTAGAAAATAATACATGGACATAATCATTTCTTGGAACATGGTTTTATTAATTTTGATGCTAGTAAGTCAGGTGATATATATATAATGGGAATTACATATCATTACATTAATTAAATATACATTATAGGAATTTAATTACTTTCATTGGTTCTTGTTATATTTAGACTGAAAGAAAATTGTGTTTTATGGGTAGATTTACAGATCTAAGAAGGAATAAAAGCTAGAAATTGCAAAATTATCAAGGAACCTGACAAGTATATTACATGAGTAATATCAAAAAATATGTTTCCTGAGATTTCTGAGGTAAGTTGTTGCAATTATAAGAAAACGGCATTTCCCGTGTAGTTTTATATTTAAAACTTCCAAAGTGATTTCCTGATCAGATACTTTCTCCAATCCTTAAAGAATTAACGTTAAGCCACTCGGAGGTAGCCCTCTTACTTTTTGATGTCGGTTAGAAAAATTTTAATCTAGGAATTTTCCTTCCTGGATAGGAAGAGTGTACCTCTCCATCGGTACTATAGTGTATTATACAAAACAACTTAACATTGCACTAGCCGACTTTGTACTTACTATATAATGTGAAATCCACATTATAGTACAAGAGTATAAGTTGACAAGACAAAGCCAAGAGACAGTAATAAGCCCTTACGTCCTTACATAACTTTTTGGGCAAATATCTAATAAAAGTACTACATATCATACGCAATCATATCCGAGAACTCACGGTTCAGAGCAGTAAAGGGAGCCAGAAAGTTTGATTTGATATCGAATCACTTGACTTGGTTTAAATTGGTTTTTGAGGTTCTTGAATAGGGTTATTCTTGAAACTACAATTTGCAAGCACAATTTTGGTACGAATCAAACACTGGTTTTAAGGCTGTCGATTACCACATAGTAAATGCTGCTGTATACTTCAGTTCCTTGTTTCAATCCATTAAACTATTCAACTTTCTACTGGTAACATATAGTAATTGTGCTAATGCTTACATTAATAAAGAAATTATCAACATATATTGATTGTTGCTATCAAATTTATCTGTAGTGTTTTATAGACTAGGGGCCGAAAACCAATTTGCTAGCAGTATACAATTTCACTAGCAGTTACCTGCGGCTTTTGCACGCGATATCCAATTGAGTAACAGGTAGCCTACGTCAGAGGCATAATAAGCATTTCTAAAAATAATTAATTGTCACTTGAAGATAATCCAATTTCCTAATCAACTTCAGAATAAATAAAATTTAATTTTAAGGAGCAATGTTTTGACGCCCTGAATTCGGGGTGTAAAACAGTTTTTATGGTTATCGATGAAAATGAAATGAATGAAATGAAAAATTCCTTCATGAAAGAGGCGGACTTAGGGCTCTCAAGCCCTCTCTACCACTCAACCTCATTACAAGAAATACACAAAGTTGTCTGGAAGTTGTCATTTAAAAATATTTGAATGAGTAGCACTAAAAATTTCACTTGAAATATTTAAGACCAGAGTGAAGTAATACTAAGTCTGTAGTAATCTCTGTGGAAATACATATGATGTAGTATGATTGAGTCCTATAATAATTTTGAATTGGAGGTAGGCATGTTTATGATATATACGCTATTTCAGTGTCCAAATTCAAAGAGGTTCAAAAGTTAAATAAAATTATCACTCATTCTAATTTTATTTTTTATGTGTGAAGAAGCTTTCCTGGTTTGGATTAATTATATTACAGACCTACTATGATAGGGACGTGCAAAACTTTTAAAAGACATTTCTTTGAAAAATAACACTTTTTCTCGATCAAGATAAACTACTTTGTTAAATATGATCTTTTGCATAAAACTAATCTAATCGATGAGGATTTTCCACACTTATACTTCAAATATATACTACAAGTTGCAAAAAGGTAATTTTTGTGTCTAGCTAAATGCAAGATATGAACATAAATATCTATTGAGTCTGGATTTTATCTTGCTTTATCCTTTTCTTCTGAAATATGGAACGTCTATGCGGATTTCTTGCACTAGTTATCTAACAGGTTATTTGAAATAACTATTACGATATTACAGTACGAATTCCACTCGGAACAGTAACACGTATTACACCCATAAAATAACTGTTCAACTACCGTTAACTACTGTTCAAGTAACATTGCTTTAGTGATAGCAATAAAGTAATGTTATATATCTGTCGATTGCATGTCACGTTTACAATTGTTTAACATTCTGATTATAATGCAGTCATAGACAAAGTAATTTACACATAACTCGAGATTTGCGATGTGACCTGGTCACGATTAATGGCTTAATTTTATATTCATTCCAAGGACTTACACCATGACAATAATAACTAGATTATTGAATGAATTGAAAACAATGTATGACTTTGAATATATCTTTGATCTTTCACAATTAAAAATACTTTTTTATACTGATAACGATGAGATCTGATTTTTAAATACGTTTTCTCCAGGAAAAGAAACTGAGGAAGCCTCTAGTACTTCTAGAATATGAGAAAAGATAGATCGTAGTTTATTATTAGTGCACCTGATGAGACAATGAGAACACATATTTGTCTATATTGTACTGGATGGCTGCTGGGTAAACCAGACGGACCTTTTTGTAGTCTAAGTGCCTCTGATGCCGAAACGATACAAAAAATCCGTTTTGAATATCGCGATATTTTTTGAAGCTCTTCAGATGAACGTGGTCTCCAGATTCCAGAAGTAAAGTCCGTACCACTGTCACATAGCAAACGCATGTACATGACATGTATGATAAAATAATGTGTGTGTTATCAGACAAGATAGATTGTTTTTCTAAAAGATTAAACTATAAAATATAACATCTAAACTTTGAATTCATATAATCAGATAAAAAAATAAACTTCAAAGAAAGAAACAGATTAAATTACAATTACCTTTATCTCTCCTAAAATCTATTGAGTAATTTTTGAAGACATACCTAATTGCTTTATTTTAAAGGCATATATTTTCATTCCCCTAAAACAGAGAGACAACTCGCTTTCCAGAATCACTGCAAGGCAAATGTTGATATACGAAAGGTTCAGAACATAAAACAAATATTTGGTACTCAGGGACATACTAAACAATATTTACACTTTGACGTAGACAGCATTGCCGTGGATTCCAGTCTACAATCTGTTGAAACCGTAATAAATTCCTGAAGTTGACTTAACAAGATTTCGCAGCCGAGAACAAGTTTCTGGAGATAGTCAAACAAGCATTTAGCTCGCGAGCATCCTCGTCACTTTCTCAAGTATTCCGGGGAAGGCTCTTTTACTGAATATAAGAGTGATCCATTCTGTGAATGAATTATAATACTTTAGAGAGGTCTACTTTTATAATATGTTGATAGAGTGTGATATTCTCTATTATTTTAAAATATATTTCATCAATTTATTAGATGATAATATGATTCATAGTACATTTTTTTATTACAAATAGTGGAATATTGTAACTTTTCTGTGTATTCCTAAACAATAGGCAAACAGATATAATAGAAGTGTCTAAAGTTTCTGAGGGTTTTGAACAAAATTATTCAATAATAAGCTTAAATTAGAATATAGAAAGTCTACTATTTAATTCAATATCGTTATTTATGTAAAGTGATGGTAGCTTAACGCCATGTAGTTCCAATTACTGAATAAAATTCTGATGTAATCATTAAACACCATATGTTTTTTACAGGGGAAGTTTCGTTTGTAAACCGTAGCACACCTGCTGGTAAGAATCAATATTTTGAAATATTTTAATGACAGATCGGTTAAGAAAAGGTTCTTCGGATTTTTGCGAACTAAAGTTCCCTAATAAATCCGACAATTCTTTGGTTTCACACTCGATAACAGTGTGGACATTTACGAGGGTGTCTGCTACAAATACACGCACTTTATGGATTATTTGGAATTCATAAATGATTTTAGTTTGGCTATTTATTCTTTCTGTTAGGTAGTTCGGATGTCAATAAAAACTTAACATGTTTTTGTCAGCTGATAGACAAAACAGATTTATTGTATTTAAAATGACATAGAAATCAGTGAGACTAAAAAAAATTGAATATGATAGCTTAAACACAGTAAATCTTATTTTATTGTTTTATATTGATTACTAGTAGTTAGCCGCGGCTTAGCACGCAGTTTAATTTTGAGAAATAGGGACACCATTAGAATATATTTTTTAAATGGCATTCCAAACAATCCTGAGATAAGTGATATTCACTAAAATACGAGTATATTCCAATCATCTGGCCCTAGTTTAGGTTTAAGTTTAAAGATAGAAACACGAAGAGTAAGAACGTTATGAAGCACTTGTCTATGACGAGGTAGTCGTAGTAATACTTAAAGGAGCGTTAGTGCGTAAAGGATTACCACCTCGTCATAGACAAGTGTTTCATAACGGTACAGATGTTTTCTAGTTGTTTCGATCTCATTATGGTCTCATCAGGTGAGTATAGAGCGGTGATTTCAGTGTCAATCTCACGGCAGCTTGAAGACTTAAGTGGAGCTCAAGAGGAAGGAGTAAAGGAGTAAGAATCTTCAGAACATTACTGTTTTCATATACTTCAACCAGAAAGGTAACGGAAATTCCAACCTACTCATTTAAATCTGTAAAATAAAAAATATACTTGTCATTAAGGCATGGACGGGAATGTCGTCTTAGGAGCTGCAATAAGTAAAAAAAAAAAAAACAATGAACTTATAATCACAGCAAATGGTTGGGATAGGAATATCTCGATACACTTTGTTGTAGTAATTATTTTCATGCTAGTCCTATAGATTATTAGGACATCCAGCGTGAGAAAGACAGAATTTTCATAAATTCCTCGGTCCTCTGGTTGCCTCTCGGTATGTTACAAAGGGTCTCTAAGTGGTAACAGTGATGGATGCAGTGACATGGACATGTACATATCATGCAGTTAGTATCTGGATGTGTATCCAGTAGCAAGTAGTATACATTTCTTAAACAGAGTTAATCAATTTGTACTTAATAATCATTTGTAAACAGCCTATGTGTACAGACATGAAACGTACTTACTTAGCCTATTACGTTTACTTCCTCTTCCTGTCTTGGTTTAGTCTCAAAATGGTAAAAACTGGAAAATGTAAAACAAAACTGAAAAACTCAAATTAACATACGACACATTACGTGTTGTGTTCTCCAATTATTAACACAATCTTAACTAATTACTTCCAACTGCGGTTCTTATATATATATATATATATATATGATATTCTACGATCCAGTTCAAAAAAATAAATCTTTTGGAAAATTGAATTATTGATTACTTCTTACATGTTATGTTTCTTCCATACGACAGTGTTAAAAGCTGGCTGTATAGTGGTGGTCGTATTGGATTTAGGGCCATTAAGACAATGTTAATAATAAACAAACCTAATAAACATTTACGATATTTTTATTCGTAAGTATGGAGATCTCCATTTTCAAAATATAACTGATATGAACCGAACACAGTTTTAATAGTTTCTATTGATTATTAAAAAATAGAACTCAAACTTTCTTATATTTCGTAATTTTAATATACACTTTACAATCAAAATGTGTTTGAAGGTGTGTTAATAGGATCTACAAAACGAGACATCTCTCATAACGATATGATCAAAATTAAGGATGTCAACGTTCATGTTTAACCCGTTTCTCATGAGAAAAAATTTAAAGTCGTTTCACTACAACTGATTCTTAATATCACAAGTTGGAGTGCATCTACAACCTGTCCAAGTAATCAGTTAACTTTTTCTGAAACTGTTTACCCACTTTATGGATGACCAACATAAGAATGAAAAGTATCTGAATACCTCCCATATAAAACCTATCATTGTCATTTGTCCATTGTTCCAGTCAGTTTATAGCTCCTTGTCTACCCCCTCCCCTTTCTTATTTGTGGAAGTTTTTTGAGGCTGTTGAGCCTGTGGACTTGACAAAGATTTTTTATTATTAATTAATATTTTCATGGTATTACTCAAAATAAAAGAGGAGAATAATTATGGCTTGGTCATTTTCACTACAAATTATGTAATTATCTGTATAGTGTATTACATTTGCGTAAATGGGAGATAATTACTTATACCTCCTTCAAATTATCTCGCATTTTACTGCGAAATGTTTGAGGTATGCCGAAATTTTAAAAAAATGTAAGCACGGTGAAGAAAAAAGAAAGTGATAATTTCCAAGTTGTACAAGCAGTCGGAATTTGGACATGTGTTAGAGATAGTGCAGGTTCAAATCCTGTGATCTTAGCAGTCATCCGTACCACCGATCTTGAAATGTCTCAACTCTCCCTCATCTTCTGTTTTATGATTCTCATACAGGTTAGTAGCCCATAAGGACTGAGGATACGGTTTGAATGGGGAACTGGTGTCCTAAAAATAAGGAAAAAACATAAATTAGTGAATTGAAACTTTATATAACTACGTATTTCGCGACATGACCTTTTCAAAATTGTGCCGTTGTCTGTCCGGCGCAATTTAATTCTTGTTAGTGAAGTTGAAATTAAGATCCTAGAGAGTTGAAACTTGACAAATGGGTGTTTCTTGGTGCAAGGAAAAACACAAGGGCACACTTTCGTTACGTTATATCGAGTCCTTCGTTAAACGATGTCTTGCAAGTAATATTTTGAGTTCTATAGAATTCATCGTGTATGTAAAAGAAAAGTCTCTTTAGATAAGTACATAAACATAGTGATTTTGGATGTAACTTTTTTGACTAAAAATACTTTACCATTAAACTTAAACACTGCAGCTTTAGAAACACATAGTATATTCTGAGAGCAAACTCGGTGTATGTGAGAGAGTTTCTATCAATCACCCGGATTGATTGGGTGGACTCTGTCCTCGAGGGCCGGGAGTTGTTACACTAACGACCCGTTTAAGCAAGAAGTGATCGCCTTGAGTGTGAAATCCTCGACACTTTCTCACTGTTTACCGTTAACATATAAATATAGTTGAATTCTAACAATATCTTAGGCTAAAATAAATCAGTAAATAATAAATATATAAATATTATATAGTTCTTGTGCAGGGTGTTTTTTTTTTAACATGGTACATTTTTGTTTATATTTATTAAACTGTACATTTGACAAAACTTTAAACGAAGGACCGTTCTTATTTTTAGGTTTAATTTAAAAATGAATTTTGAACAAATTCGTTCCAACTGTTTATCGTTAACATATAAATGTAGTTGAATTATAAATAGATCTAAATATTATATAGTTCTTGTGCAGGGTAACTTTTGGTGTGGCATTTTTGGTATTGGTATTAATTAAATCATAAGTCTGACAAAAACTTTAAATAAAGGACCATTCTTATTTTTGGTTTACTTTAAACATCTATTTTTAAAAATCACCACGATTTTTATGGCTTAGTCTTTAATTTCCCTTAGAGAACTGAAAATTTTTATGATT
The DNA here is from genome assembly GCF_021130785.1 of Homalodisca vitripennis. Taxonomy (NCBI): domain Eukaryota; kingdom Metazoa; phylum Arthropoda; class Insecta; order Hemiptera; family Cicadellidae; genus Homalodisca; species Homalodisca vitripennis. The sequence continues at coordinate 44,932,586 of NC_060211.1, read as the reverse complement.
TAAGAATTTTTTATTCTTAGTTTTGTTATAAACCTACTAGTTTAAGAGCCGTAGGCATTGCCATTGTTGTAGTTCGCGCTTAAAAGCTCTGTAGGGAGGCTATTTCTCTATATCCAATCGTATAACAAACATGAGACGTACTTTTGAACTGCATTTAAAATCAAAATTGATCATAAAATACAGTGTATTCCTTTGAAATAAAATTAAAATTTGACCACCGTATTCAAAAAAAGTTGCGATATTTAAAAGTTCTTACGATTTATTTTTAAAACAAGGACTGCAAAAAGTAAAAGTAGTTACACGTTTACATTTTTCCAGACTTACCATTTAAAATATACTAATAAAACCCATGATGATAAAATCACCCAATATATATATGATAGCTAGCAGCCTAGAGTATTCTAAATTTAGTTATTAATTGTAATTTTAAGCACAATTTCTCCATCACCTAGTTTTCAAATTGAGCTTTATTGAACGTCTTCATTTGTTTTGGTTTGGTAGTATTATTATGACCGAAATAAAATGTATTTTCCTGCATTTTGATGTAATTTTTCTGCTTACGAAATTTAAATAAGAAACCGAACATAAGAACCAACGAAAGATTGATTGCTTTTCAAGTTGTTGATTACTTTCATATAGAGCGGGAGTGAAAAGTAAGGAATACTAAAGGCATAGTATTCCTTTACATTGGGCTTAAACAAAATGTAAACATAACACTTGGCACCAACATGAAATTTATTAGCGTTAACGTGCTTTCTCATCGCCGTAACGATTGTGGATTCTTCAAAGTGTACTCCACAAAGTTTTAAATTATATTATGTAGTGCCACCTACTATGTATTCAGTCCCATCTTCTTTAATAGATTTATATTATCAAATCATATTTGTGGGTATTTTCCCACAAAACCAAAGAATAAAATAATCATTTAAACTCTTTAGCATTATTAGTTTAAGACGTTAAATCTCATTTTAAAATGTATTGTATAAATATGTTGTTATATCACAGTTCTTTTCTCAATATATGTATGGGAATTTTTTCTACTATTGCATTAATGTGACGTTATAATTTAATGTATTAAATATTCTTAACGAAAAACGGCCAGTACACATACGAAAATTATATAACCTTCTAGAGAATTGAATGTGTAACCTCTCATTTATAGAAAACGCCACCTCACGCCTTCACAACGGTGCATTTATGATGTAGAAATTTATCAAGGTTTACTAGCAAACTCCGCAAGGATCGCTCTTAGTGGATATAAAGTATAAACTAAAGGGTAGAATTTAACTATACTGTATATTGATGAGTAAACTTAATTTATATAATTTAAACGACGAAAAAGTTCTTTTACAGTTTTGATTTTTAAATGCATGGGAAATCTTAAAAACTTTACTATTAACCTTTTTTCCAAAAAGTCATGTTTGAATTGTAAAATAAAAAGACGTGACACTCCAGCAACATCGTATTCTAATTTAAATAATAAACTTATTCCACATTCATTTACTATCACTACACCCACATCTCAAATCACAGAATTTAAGCATTATTCTTAGATCGAGTTTCTAAAGGACTAAGGGCGGGTCAGCAATTGGGTAAAGAGAGACCGTGATAAATTGAGGACGGGGCAGCCGGTGTTAATAATCCTGTTACTGGACTGAATTCTGCCCGGCACCTGTAGCTCTTACTGTCGTAGTTTTGTCAATACTTGGAACCTGATATCAATAATCCTCCCACCGGATTGAACTATTTCCTGTAACCTGTAGCTGTTACTCTCTTAGTCTTGGCAATACTAGGGGCCCGGTGTCAATAATCTAACTACTGAACAAAACTATGCCCCGGTACCTGTAGCTCTTACTCTCGGGCCAGATATTACTTGTCAATATTGGGAACCTGGTATCAATCCTCCCACCGATTTGAACTATTTCCTGTAACCTGTAGTTGTTTCTATATCTCAGTCTTGGAAATACTAGGGATCCGGTGTCAATATTCCTCCTACTGAACAAAACTATGCCCCGGCACCTGTAGCTCTTACTCTCAGGCCTGATATTGCTAGGGACCCGGTGTCAATATTCCTCCTGCTTGACCGAACTCTGCTCTGGCACCTGTAGCTCTTACTCTCAGGCCTGATATTACTAGGGACCCGGTGTCAATATTCCTCCTGCTTGACTGAACTCTGCTCTGGCACCTGTAGCTCTTACTCTCAGGCCTGATATTATTACTAGGGACCCGGTGTCAATATTCCTCCTGCTTGACTGAACTCTGCTCTGGCACCTGTAGCTCTTACTCTCAGGCCTGATATTATTACTAGGGACCCGGTGTCAATATTCCTCCTGCTTGACTGAACTCTGCTCTGGCACCTGTAGCTCTTACTCTCAGGCCTGATATTACTAGGGACCCCGTGTCAATATTCCTCCTGCTTGACTGAACTCTGCTCTGGCACCTGTAGCTCTTACTCTCAGGCCTGATATTACTAGGGACCCCGTGTCAATATTCCTCCTGCTTGACTGAACTCTGCTCTGGCACCTGTAGCTCTTACTCTCAGGCCTGATATTACTAGGGACCCCGTGTCAATATTCCTCCTGCTTGACCGAACTCTGCTCTGGCACCTGTAGCTCTTACTCTCAGGCCTGATATTATTACTAGGGACCCGGTGTCAATATTCCTCCTGCTTGACTGAACTCTGCTCTGGCACCTGTAGCTCTTACTCTCAGGCCTGATATTATTACTAGGGACCCGGTGTCAATATTCCTCCTGCTTGACTGAACTCTGCTCTGGCACCTGTAGCTCTTACTCTCAGGCCTGATATTATTACTAGGGACCCGGTGTCAATATTCCTCCTGCTTGACTGAACTATGCTCTGGCACCTGTAGCTCTTACTCTCAGGCCTGATATTATTACTAGGGACCCGGTGTCAATATTCCTCCTGCTTGACTGAACTATGCTCTGGCACCTGTAGCTCCTATTCTCAATAGAATTCCTAGTTTTCACAATAAAAGGGGCTTATTATCTGTTCTTTTTTTAGATATTGTGCGGACAGACAGACACTCACGCTGACAGAAATGAAATATTTCCAACCCAATAAACTAAAAATAATACCCGAAACTTAATTTTACTAGTGTGCAGGTAAGGTAAAATTCTGGCAAACAATTTGAGGTGTTGTTTTAGAAATATTTGTACAATTTTAAACTGTACGTATAATTTAGAATAATGAATATATTTCGGGTTGATCATTTCCAGTCAGTAACCTGCTGTTTATAGTACGGGAGCTAGCAACGTTTTTAAAACAAGAATTTCAGGTCAGCTGAAATTTTGATATGCTGTCTTTCTTGCTCTTTCGGTTGGAGTCCGGGCTATCTGGCTGGCGGTAGTGGTTGCGTTTATTAATGCGCATCTTACCTGCACAGGTAAAAATCCTGGAGCGCTTCGGCAAATGGACAACATGGCGTCAGTCTAAAGTCACATGTTTGTTTTGTGTTTGTGTTATCTGTGATGTTTATTTATTAATTTCGCTACAATCGCCAGTGGTAAAATGAAATGTGTTTCTGTAATTAAAAAAAAAGCACTTCAAACTGTCTTTCTCAAACCACCTGTCTTATTTATTTCAGTAGGCAGTTCAATGTCACGGTACTTTAATTTATATTTTAAACGTATATTCAAAACTTCCTGGCACTTTTTCAGTTTATCAACCACGAAAAGAATGATTTTATCTTTATGTCCTTTACAGAAACACGTTTCATTTTACCACTGGCGATTGTAGCGAAATTAACAAATAAACATCACAAATAACACAAACACAAAACAAACATGTGACTTTAGACTGACGCCATGTTGTCCATTTGCCGAAGCGCTCCAGGAGTTTTACCTGTGCAGGTAAGATGCGCATTAATAAACGCAACCACTTCCGCCAGCCAGATAGCCCGGACTTCAACCGAAAGAGCAAGAAAGACAGCATATCAAAATTTCAGCTGACCTGAAATTCTCTCTCGAAAAAGTTGCTAGCTCCTATACTATTAGACCTTATCTAGAATATCTTTAACATCTTGAATGGATACAATATACGGTTATCACAATTCTAACCAGCACCATATTTTGTCTATACTTATGGATGTGATACTGGTAAATACTGTACTCCTAAAAGATGCACGTTTGTGTTATATTACTAAGAAACAGAGCAATTATATGTATTTTAGCAGCTAGGCGAGAGTGTGGTCCACATAACCCTGTATTATTTATCTAACTCAGTTGTAATGTTTATACTCAGTTGAGCTACCGAGGATCCCACAGGACCTTGCCAGCCCCGGCACCGAGCACTCGTACAGTGTTTTAATTGTTGCCGCACATCCATCATCTCCTGCCTCGCTTCATTGTTCGGCTTCTGCGCTTTCTGTCTATTTTTAGACAGGAAAATGAACCTGTTACCGTAATGGACATAGGAACCATATTTCATTTTGATTATAAATCAAAGCGTACGATTCTGTTTTCTTGTATAATACAAGGTAGAAGTATACCACACTACTTGTCGTAACAGGCTTTGCTGAAGTTGCCTGCAACATAATCAGAGTTGCCTAATTGGGCACGTCAACAAAGTATTACTGTTTTGACTTTATTTTCTCTAGGGTAGCTCATAGGCTGTTACTTTGACTCTTTCTATTTCGAGTAAAATAGATAGATCTGAGAAAAGATAGAGTAAGGAAATTGGAATGAAATTATGGTTTTGATCAAATAAAGTAACTTTTATGGATTCGACCGGTTTTGGCGTCTTGCCAGATCGTTAAATGTGTGTATTATGAGATTTCATAAATATTTATCAAGAGTAGTTACATAAACTTCACTTGGGCACACACAGCACTTACAAAATTAAATTTAGACAAGTTTATCAGATCTCGAGCAATTCGTTTCCGTAGGATCTTTTTAATACTTTGTCTTATTCTACCCGTAAATTGATTTCAATTGACATAATCTCTTTCAGCACGGGATACAAACTGAATTAAATTTAGATTTTTTCCTGATTTACTATTTGTTTTAGTTTACAGTCTTGTAGTTTGGAACATATGTCTGTACTAAGATTATAAATATATTTTCAACCTTTTGCAAATATCAAACCTTACCCGCCTTGAACATTTGTATCATAAAATTGATCGGTAAGATAAATTGCAATTTGGTACCTTCATTATTCCGAAAATGTATGCAGCAAGAAGTTGATAATCTAACATTACAATTAAAAAAAAAACCTTTTAAGATCTTTTTCGTGGAGAAGACGTTTTACATGAAGAGATAAGTTTCATCAAACCCTCATACTAAAATTTACTGCTTAGAATACCAAAGTATAAAGCAGAGACGATATTTGCTCCTTTCTAATCATTCTCATCCTCATCCTCGTATATCCTAACCGATCTAATATAAACACCATTGATCACTATTGTAATAAAGCATATTATAAAAAGTGAAGTTCTAACTACTTCACTTCAGTAAGTTCTTAATATAAATCCTATACAAATAGGAGGTATATCGAGAATTTATTATAGAATAATAAGATATCCTGAATCATCTCTTCTTCACTCTCCAGTTCAGTGAAGAAAAGCCTTTAAGACTTAAAGTAGATGTTCAAGTTTTTTTTAATTAATGAAAGCGGTAGCTATATTAACTATATAATCTTTATGTTTTATTTCGTTTATTTTAAATAATGTGGTAAATAAAACCTATTCATAAGTAGTGTAGTAAGTTGGTCAGTCAGGAACAAATAAGCTACGATAGAATGAATCGCGGCTGTCTAAAAAGACAGCGTTTATAGTGGAACATTTGGAATAAAATTAGTATTGACGTTTATGTTAGTTAAAATGATGAAACAATGTATATTATATATATGAAATATATTCAAATAAAATAGTGGTTTTTATTTATCATTACATTTAAACCAAACACGTATTCAAGCAAGTTAAGAGCATGTAAAGCAAATAAAAATAAAAATTTAAGCTCTGCTACAAAAGTTACAAGTTGATGTCTCATGAAAAAATCTTATTTTAGCTTCTTTTCTGCTTATTGACCATTGTTTTACTGACTGCATCCATGCAAAAATATAAGTGCATATGCAGTATTCCTTTGTTATTAAGAAAACGTTTGATTTTGAAATATATCTAGTCACGCCTACCACAATGTAATAATGAAGTACTTTTTAATAGTTTTACTATATTTTCTTAACTGATCCCATAGTATTCCATTTAGTCTTTGACTTCAAAACGGTCAAAAGTTTGCAATACCTATCCTGTCGGTAAAAAAAATACCTACTGATGTGTTATGGTCATTTTACACATAATCGTTTGGGCAGTGTTTGTCAAATGACCACTTTACTAACACAATGAAGAACAAGTAAGCCTGAGCTCAGTCATATAACAGTTCGGATTAGAAGCTCACGAGAAACTTGCGCAATATCCTAGCCATATAATACCCTCGACCGTTAGTGTTTGGCCGTCTCTGTTAAATTGTCTTTCCAATAAAAATATTGTTTTTCAGACTTGTCAGTAAACTCTGTTAGAAATCGCATTAAATTAAAGTTACATGTGACCGAAATCTAGAACTGTAATTTATTCACATAATCTAAATAAGACTGATTATCACACAGAAATAAACTTGTATCCTGTACATTATAATATTGATGATCTTGACACAGTGATTGTGACTACATGAACCTTTTGTATGCGGCTTACGTCCTGCAACACCATAACACTGGCATCAAATCGCGTCCCTTAAGTGTGTCTTGGGTGCCTCCCATAAACTTTTCATCAATCAATCACTTTTATTATATACATAATCTTATATACATTAATGTATTTTAGTTAATTGGTAAATAGCTTCATATAAAACCATGTATGTTATATATTTTTTGTTTGACCAAATAGTACTTAAAAATAATGTTTAAATAAAAAAAAACAAAATAAGCTATAAAAACACAATTCAAAGCAAGGAAAACGTACTCTACTGAAGGGGTTCACGTATTATCAATTTAACTTAATTTTATTACACATTTTTTGTACCATAATGGAAATAAAGATGTTTTTGATTTGATTTTAAACTAAAGTACCATAGCAGGCATTACAGTACAGTACAAAGATATGCAATCAGCTATTGATTAACATACTTCTTGAATTTTTTTACAAAGGGTATTACGTTTTTAAGGAAACAAAAATATAAAGTTTTCCGATCTTTCCACTATGAGTGATATTTATTTCAAGGACTATTAATTAGACATTTTATAAATAGTTTGAAAAGCGTTTGAAGTAAAGACATTAATAATTGTTTACAGTTTGTGTTTAAACATACTGAAGTGAATAACAGGTTTTAATTTTTAGAGAGTAATTACTTTCTATAAGAAGATTTTACTTAAAAGCATGTAACTTTATTAAGGTAGTCTCCCGGTATTCCATTGTTTAGGAAGACAATATACTGTGGGTGAGTGACGCATCCAACTCATTAGTTATTATCAATTATCTTTCTCTTGTCAATTAACTGAGCTGAGCGCTGTACAATTCCATTTTGAAATGTACTCTATTCATCAATAAGAATGCATGAGAAAAGAAGAGATTTTTGCTGACCCTCCGCCTAAACTTATTGCTGTTTATTCAACATATCATGTACACATTTCAAGTATCTCTGACAATGTTGCATGACGAATTGACTTTTTGATTCACATATAGGAATTAAATCGCACCTTCTTAAAATGTGTCGAAGAAAAGAAAGTGGGGTAGTCATTTTCAACGGAGATTTTGTTTGATGTTTAACAAATTCATTGGCTTTATATAATATTTTATACTAATCGGTCGAAAGTCAGACCAGACTAACAAAGCAGTAACTGACACTGGCACTTAGGTAATACGTTATTGTGCTACGGGAATTTATATATTTATTACACTCGGTGCTCTTATTAAAATAATAAAAGCTATAAAATGTAAAATTCAATAGTAATGTTGTGAAATTAACATAGTATACATTTTTATACCTCTATGCTCACAGATTAGAAGATAAGTGTATGAACCTTCAAGAATTAGTATTATTGTCTTGCCAGCCCTAGTTATTGCAAATAATTATTAGTTTATATTTAAAAATAGTGAAGCGTTTTGGATTGCACTTTGCCTCTACGTTTGTACCACTACCCAAAATAAATGATGATAAAGTTTTGATGGCCGAGTAAGCAACTAGAGCGTACCGTACCTGAGTCGACTTATTGAGTGGGCAGGGATATATTTAACCCATAACGCTTTTATTTTACTAAATATACGTTGTTTTGAAAGTTATTTGCTATTTTTAAGGTTTGACAAGTTTAGATATATTTTCGAGAGTTTTTCAAATTGTTATTATCTTTAGTCTACTGTCCACTAAGTCGATTGTCACTATCGTGTCCACGCTATGCTATGATGAACACAAATTCTGATGTACACACATATGCTATAATGAACTCATTCATCATCACGATGGAACCAATAGTCTTTTTGTGCGTTAGATATTGCCGTTGTACAATAAAACCTAGATATAAAACCATAAAATACTCCTGGACGGATGATATGCAACAACAACACGTTATAGCTGTCTGCACTGTACGACTGCAGCGAAATTACCAAGGTGCAAGTATTTATAACAGGGACTAAGGAAGTGCTGACATCTAGAGAAAACGCCAGAACTACTTGCGCCTCGCGTGGTTGTCGTAGAGGTACATGTGGTGATTTTGTATTTTGTACAAAATTATATTTTATTCCACGGCTTTGGTTTTCCAGCAGTCTGCGTAATTATTGTGTAATAATTTGTGTGTGTAATTACACACATAAATTCAAACGAAACATCATTCAATCATATTTAATGCTGGGAAAATCGTTCCTCTTCTAGCATAACTTATGTATTTCAAATTTATTGGTGTTTTGGTATTTACTAAGCAAATACAAATGCAAATTGTTTAGAATTTGTGGTTTATGATGGAAATTTTATGTTTCTCATTATATAAGAAACATAAAATGGGTATGTGTTACGTAATTATAGGGATATTAGATATAAATCTATAATAACATCAGATTTAAGGTGAAGTTCTAAGTATGGACATAAAAGGCTTTTTTATCTTGTTACTTTAAGGAACTAAGCTATATACTTTGTTACCTTGAAAATGAATCACATTGCATTACCTTCCTGAAATGAGCACACCAGGAATTGCCGTATTTGATTTCAGGAAAGGTCAGGAGACAGCTCTAGGCCGTACAATATATTTCCGGTATAGGCTGTAATAGCCTCAGAAATGTGCCTGGGACTCTTAATGTCCTCGCTTAATGTCCTCACTGGCGTTTCGTTCCATAAGTTTTATGATACATTTCACTGGAGTGTTCAATACAGTGAATCCCCGACACCAATTCTTCATTCTGATTTATAAGTGGGTTTAGTGGTGAATACCGCTCTTGTAACATGTTACTAAAAAAACTACAAATTAGCTAGTAATCAACCTTATTTCATCCCAGATTATTGCTATTATTTCTCAATCATATTATTTACTGCAAGAGAACGTGCTAATTACTACAAATGTCACGTGGACTAATATTCCTGCCATATACTTTTAGCAAAGAAAAATTCAGCTGGTTACTGCAATAACTTTTTGTATTTGCCACCAAAATCGGTTTCCTCAAAATATTTTCTATGTTTGCGGAATTGTGTAGTTGCTAGATTTGTTATCTAACATATTATAGAGTATATATCTCTGTTATTGTTTCTATAAGAATATATTGAAATTTATAGAAGAATAGTTTAGTTCAGAAATGAAACCAAAAAAATCTTATTCGGTTTTTAGATTAATGTTCTTAATTAAAGGCTAATCTTAATTTATAGATGGAGGTTTTAACTTAAATTCAGAGTTTCGCCTACCACTAAAAGTTTTCCTTAATGTTTGAAAAATTAATCAAAATAACATCGTGTTATACCATTGACAAGTCACATTTTAATGAATGAATTGTGACAACTATAAAATAAATACAATACTTAATTTAAAAAACTACAATTATTTAACTGTATTACTTGAATTTTATGTAAATAAAACTTTTTAAACGAAATTTGAAACAGTTAACAAAACATCATATTGCGATAGCAAAAAAAAATTGAGTCTTTAATCCTCTTAAAACATGCATGTTGGAATAGCAAAATATTCAATAAAAGCATAGAAAAATACAATAATACACTACGGTGTTGAAAAAATGTATAACACTGAATGAATATTAAATGCTGGATAAAATTATAAATTGAATGCGCTAGAAGAAAAGATCAAATGCGCCGTAAAAAGACTACTTTGAAAACATATAGTATATAATAAAATTAAAATTATATATAAGTAATCTTTAAAATTGAAACAAAATAATGATTACCCGACTGATAAAAATATGAAAACTCTAAGTTGGTCGTAATGTTGCTTGTTTAATCACTTAGAGCCATAACTGAGTTTCTCGGCAAGCTCAGCCTGATGCCTGGCCACTGGGGCCTCTACTGATAAGCAGAGGGTCAACACCAACTTTTAATGAGGTCGCTCGCAATACACACATAAATTCACCTTGAGCTTCCAATCTGCGGCGAAGTTCTCAAGTTCCGGTAAACTTTAAAACTTTTTTAGGAGAACACGTAACTTATTACGGTCAAATAAGTTACTTAAAATGTCCTGTTTATTAAGTTTTGTTTAGAGTAGCAAATCAATTAAATGTTATTTCAACTTTTAAAAGACTTGATATATTAAGGTTTTAAGTAACTGGGTTGCTCTCTTTATAAAAAAAATAATAGATAACAACAGTGAATATAATCACAAAAACAAATACGATTATTTACAAAAATAAGTAACTTTGAACACATTTATTGTGTTTAATGTACATTTAGATTCAGTTTATGCTGATAATTTAAATAATATTGGCCATACAAACTTAAATATTGCAAAAAATCTAAAAATTGTACACATGTAAGATAATTTAACTAACGTCAAATTGGACAAATTTTGATATTTATAAAAGTACCAACATTAATCCTGATATACTTACTATTGAACGTCAAAAATTTTCTACAAAATAGCAATGAGATATTTCTAATAGATGTTAATTTAGTATATAATGTTTTTTTTATATTTATTTATATTTAACTTCACCCGGCTACCTAAAGATGGATTAATTGATTGCCGTGGAAATGTATATAACAAAGAACACATTAAAAACTGCAAAAGTTTTGAAGGAAATTGTGTAAATTTACTTAAAAAATGTTTTTGGTTCCTTACAGTTCTAACAAGCAGTATTGATTTCTAGTTACACAAAAAACTGAAATGGACCCTGATTCAAACTAAGAGCACAGTACATCAGTATTAAAGAGTTCGAAAAAAACTATATACTTTGTTTTGATTTCGTTTGTATACTTTGGAGAGTTTAAAATGTTAGTAAGATTTTGCACATTTGTAATCGTTATGTGTTACAAAATGTATAACACAACATTTCTAAGATTAAAATAAAATATTTCGAGAGAAGCAAATTAGTACATATTAATACTTATAAGTTTACCGTGTGCCAGCAATCGAAGTATATGGTATCAATTACAATTTCTCGATATATTAGATCTCGATAGATTCATTTATTCGTTTCTATGATCAAAATATATGTAGCTTATATCACTAAGGTAGTCATATTTTAAAATCGAGTTTTTATCGATTCTGTTTGCGAAAACAGAGGTTTAATCTGATAGTTCAGAAAGCACGATAGACAGCCCATTAAGAAGAAGGTGAAATCAACGTGTACGTCATTTTTGAACGCTAGTCTCTTTAGAGCAATTTTTAAAAAGAAAAGACAAATATTTCAATTTTATTTATAACGTCTAAACACTTGTGAAGTCTAATAAGAATTCGATAGCACATTTAACTTTAATTTATATGTTACAAATTTAGGGTTACAAATAGTAACTTAACTGATGTAATACAATGCAAGTTGGTTTTAAATAAGTACGATTTGAGAATGTGTGTGTCAAAAAGCCAGCTTGTTGAAGAGGAAGTACAGATGAACACAATTAGAGTATCACATAACACAAGAGTCTTCCACACCTGACCGTTCTGTCAAGTTCCACTTTATATATAAAAATATCTAGACACACGCTCTTTGATACATATCACACTATGATGCCAGGTTGTTGAAGAGGAGACAAATAAAATCAAAATGAGAGTATCACATAACACAAGTTACTTCTACAGGTAACCGTACTGTCAACTTCCTGCTTATATATATAAGCATGGCGACTTTTAGTTTTATATAAAGACCAGCTATACTCCTAATCTTATTTGCTTATCATTATGAGGTTAATTTTTGAAAGCAACTAGCCACCCAAATTGTACTTATGATCAGAGTATTTCCAAGTTTGTTTCTTATTAGTTCTTTATTGTAATAGTTATTTGTGGAAATAAATTTATTTTTTTACTTTCCCTGATCTGTGTTGAAATAGTTTTATTTAGAAACTGTACTGTTATTCTTCATTACCAGTATTAAAATTATGCTTAAAATAATTTTATAAGCATATGTATATAATTGCATGTAAAACTTTACGTAACGTACTTTAGTTTCTGTTAATTTGCGTAGACGAAACCATTAAATGTTTACGAAAGAATATTGTGGTGCAAGACAATAATATTATTTACTCGTCTCGCATGCCCGTAGCAACGCAGTTAAAGTAAAGTCTTTTGAACAAGAAACATATTAGTGCGTTGTGTCAAAAAGCTCGAATTATAAGTAAAAGGTGCATAAAAAAAACGTTGTTCTCTTGAAATATCCTTGGAATAAAATATTTTACTTTCAAAACCCCAGCTTCAAACGAAACATTTCAATACATTCAAGAAGGTCAAACATGTGATTTATGATGTCTAGTATTTTTTTGTGGCTTAAAACATCGATTTGCTTTTTCCATGTATCCACAAATTTTATATAAGCGATCTTTTTTAAAGGCTTTTGTACGTTTTTACGTAACATCATTCTTCTCTGAAACATTCATTTAAATTTGATGCAACTTAGTTCACGCTATTCCAAGGCATATCGTAGCGATAAGGGAGATATCTAATTTTAAAGATATAATTAATATGTATCCAAAGCTTTATTATTTTTTTTAACGTATATTCTTTTTGAATATTTAAGAAATGATCTATAACAAAGATTAGGAATTGTTTTTTTAATAACTCTTAAAAATATAAAAAATTTGAATAACTGTTTTAGATGCATGTGAAGTATACCTTAGAGTGAGACATATCCCATAATTCTACTACTAAAAATAAGGGGGAAACATTTCGTTAGATTTAACATTGCTCTTATGGAGAAAAACTCAAGGTCATTTTACTTCATCCAGCTGTTAGTGCGGATGGATAGATTATTTTATGGATAGATAAAACATGTTTAGTAGTATGCTTTGCCAGTGCAGTTTGTATTTGTTACCATGCCGTGATCAGTGTGGCCACATCAAGCAGCAAATTAGTCGGTGTCAATCAAGTATCACTTTACCCTCTCTCTGGTGGTAATTCCAGGATTAGGCTGCCGTAAACCCATTTATGTCCTTGATTGATACAAACACCCCGACTACCGGAGCTATTCTGCTCCTGTTAACTAAGATTGCTGCTCGCCTAATGGGATTTCGGACTGAACTCCTGCATGGGTATATTTTTGCAGTACACACTTATTCACAGTTGCTATATTGAAAGTTGTGGATCCGTTATGGTAATCAACAGATGCCACCTTGTTATATTATAAGAATTGAACATTATAGATAAAACCACTTGTTAAACGACTCAATTAGTTCATACTCTATGTTTATGTGGTTATGTTCTAAACGTACAATTATTTAACCCTATAAACAAAACACGCGACAAACTTCTTCTTCTTAGTCTTATTGTTATAAATATAAAAAGGTAAGAATACACTACACAACGTCTCGTGTAGCCATGGCTTGGCTAAGGTTGCAAGGATAATTTAAAACCTATATACGAGTATCTCATTTCATTCTAGAGATGTCTTGCGGACAGATAGACAAACAGATAATCGTACAAAAGTTGACAAAAAAGTGACCTAACATAGAACCTATTTATATCGATATGAAGTTCCATGCAAAATGTCAAGTCTATAGGTTCGCTTTCGAGAAATCGCACGTACAGACAGACACATCAGACAGACACATATAGTCAGAAATGCAATTATTTCCGCTCCACCAATTATAGGCTTTGCTAAAGCTCAACCAACAATATTAACTATAATTTTTTATTTTTACTATGTAAGTGCGAGAGTATTTACGTAACATAATTAATACAGGATAATATAACTTGGATGTTATTTGTTATTGTGGAGCACATTTATCCATACCTCTTGCTCTTCTTCGAAATTAACACATCGAAATATGCTTAAACTAAAATTTCAGTGAACTTTTTGCTCTCTCTGATAACTGATTACTCAACATTGTTACAAAGCAACTGTTTTGAAAATGTTACCTGTCAGGACAAAAAAATAAATTTAACTCTAGACCAATAAGGTCGTCCACTTCTAAGGTGGAACAACTCATCGGTTGTTGAATTTGTGGACTCCAAATAAAAGTGTACCGGTCTAGAGTTTGTGCGGGATCCGGGATGTGCCATCACAGGTTTGTTTATATTCTACAAGCGATCTGCTCCCGGCTCCACCTCTCTTCCACTTAGGGCTCCTTCCTTAACTTGATTGTGGGTAATGTTTACAGGAACTAGCATTCTCACAAGTCTCTCATTACATTAATGTGTTGATTGAAGATGATTGAGATTGGATTTTAACGATTATTATGTTAATGTATTAGTTGATGGAGGATGATTTGAGACTCGTTAATGTTCTTAGCTTGCAAGAATTTAAAGTTCATTAATTAACTGCGTTTGATTATGAATGCTTTCTTCTTATAAACGTAGAATTTACTCGCGGCTTTGTCCGCAATTACTCTACATTGGATTGTTTCTTACATTCCATGTATTTGATTGAATAGTTCCAACGATTTCAGTAACACACGAGTTTTGAGGCTCACTCAAAAGTTGATGTAATAAAACTGGGCTATTTTGGCTTAGCTTCCAGAAAGTGTTAGGTACAGTTTTGTTAAATGTGATTCTTAACACAATTAACATTCACTAAGTCGGAGAAATGAATATGGAGAAGAGAGTTAGGGGAAGACTTGTCCGCGCATTGTATTATTCATGATGTGGTTTAACGAATATAAGTTGTCTTGCAAATAGCTCTAATGGTTCCTAATTTCCAATATGGTGTTTTTTCTCTATTCACTCTAAATCTAAAAGACTGCATGATGACAAATTGTGTTTTTATAACAATATGAGTAATTATTACGTTTATCGCCTGAGCGTGAGCGAAGGCTGTCACTTGATGGGGAAAAGTTTCCTTTATTTTTCCGTCTCCGTACGATATCTCGAGAACGAACTGAGCTAGAGCCTTTAAATTTTGGATTCTGCTTCATTTTTATATAGTCAACATCGATTTCAACAATGATTGTACAATGTACATGTCACTCCATGGGGTTTGGGTGAGTTGTAGCGAACATTTTTACGTTGCTCTTATGGGTAACCAGCCATAATGGAATTCTAACATGTGGCATGGTAACACCTGTAGTCTATCCGCTCTTCATATCGAGAGGGATTTCATCTATAGACTTGAAATTTTTCATATAATAGAATATGTAAATGGACAATAATGAGTTATATGCTTGTGCATATATTTATATGGTATTTAATTGAACGTCATTTAAGCCTATCCCTCAGAAGGCTCATATGATTTTCTTTTCGTCTGCTGGAGGTGAAAAAACTATTTTCAGTGTCTGTTTGTTTATCAGTCCGCACGACATCTCAATAAAGAAATGATGTAGAGAGTTGGAATTTTGCATGCAAACTCGGCTCAGTTATGAAGCACGAGGTAAAATAAATGTTATTTATTTCTAGGGACTACATTGCTTAGTAATTTCACTCTTAGACAGTATAATAATATGTTTATGACCATATTCTTCGAAAATCTTAATAAAGTAATCGAAATTTATTTATATATACAACTAAGAGTGAGCATGATAAAAACCCTACACTAAAACAAATTACACTAAATAATAAACTAAAATAAATAATTAATTCTCTTAATTATTCTAAAGTAAAAAAGTAAGGTATAGTTTATTTAAGGCCAGCTATTACTGAGAAAAACTAAATATTTCTTATTCCAGGAAACTGGAAAGGACCTAGTAGGCCCCATTAAAGAAATTGGTTATAGTCAGAAACCTTGGCTGAGCGTTAGCAGAGCTCATCACTGGAGGGGCTTACAGATCATTTCTGTATATCGGTTCACACAAAACTTCAAAAACTATAATACAATTTTGCATTAAGCCTCATTTTTTTATATAAGCAACATCGAGTTTAAAGATAGTGCATATCACTCCTTTGGTTATGGCTGAGAATTAGTGACTATATTGTCATTTGTTTTATGGGTAACCATAATCGCAATGAGTTAAATATATTAGTAGTAGTAAAATAAATATATTTTAAACAATTTGAGCACAATCATATGCTATTTTAAAATGTGACAAATCAGCATATGTAGCTTAATATGAACTATAGATTTTTTTGTATAAAAATTTATGTTCATATATAACACAGAGTGTATTCTAAAATATATAAGATGAAAAAGTAAATGTAATTATCCTTATTAGTGATTAATTTAATTTATAGAAAAAAACTGTTTCTCCTTAAAACAAGTGTTTAATAATTTTAAAACACCAGATAAATATAATAAGTTAAAGATTATATAAATAAAAAACAAAATAATAGATAATAGTGACAATGACAATAAAAAACAGTAATATTGAAAGGATATTAGGATTACGGACATTTGCCATTATTGTGTTATAAAATGTGTAAGAGAAAAAAAAGAAATAAAACTGAAAATAAAGTGAAGGGGTTTAACACACCCGAAAACTGCTTGGAGCCCGGAAAGGAGAAAATGAACCTAGGCATTGTCACAACAGGATGTAAGTCACGAGTACGACAAGTTATGAACACATCTCACGTCACACCAGCACATGTGATAGTGGAATATGGTTCTCTTATTTTTTTCTTTCTTTGATTTTAAAGTATACATTTTAACACTAATTGACGAAGAGGATGGATTTCAATCCTCGAAACGTTGCTATACATTATGTAACATATACCGATGGCATATATCCGAAAGACATTATCCTTTCAAACCTTCTATACAAGCTTTAAATACAGGAAGAAAAGAAATAGAAAAGAGAAGAAATGTTTTTGATTACACAACAGTTACAACAAAAAAAATAACTACGAGTATAAGTAAAATCACAACACATGTAAACAGTGTAATACATACTGTCTAAAGAAGTAGATGCCACCATGAATTTGTTCTTTGTTGCGCTTAGAACTGGGAAATGGCAAGGCACTTTAAATGCTTCTAGGGTTAGTTAAAAATATCAATATCACATGATTGAATACAAGTATGATATGTGCAGCGTTCCTTTTTACAAACGGAAAAAACAAGGTAATATTTTACAATTTTATTATATTGTTTTAATAATATTGAGATATTTTAATTTTTACCGCTAAAAGATTTAACATTACAATAAATAGCTCTTATCTGGAAACCCATTAGGTTTGTATCTTTTTCACTGTTAAAAATGTATATAATTATTCTAAATGATAAATTTCACTATGCCTCTCGTTGATAAATATTTACTTAAAAGTCTGTACATTTATATTAATATATTAATTGCACATAACGATTAATTTACAAATGGATCTTCTTTCAAATTGATATGTGTTGCACTATGTTTTATTATTTTGTAAATACATGAGATACAGTAAATTTAAATGTAAACTGTTGGACTTCAATAAAAAGTTAAGTGAGTTTCCAATATAAAATTATTCGTTAAGCACCAAATTTAATACTTTAGTTGTAAATAATTTTTTGAAACCTTGTTTGAAGATCTTGTTATCTCTTTGAAAAATCACTGAAAACCGCATAGAGATAATAACCAGTGAACAAAGAATCGACTTTTATGCATAAATGAGACTTATGAAAAATATAAAGAGAAATTGCAAAAAGAATGAGAAAATGTAAAACAAAGCCCTGTATTGACTTTGTCAGTTCCTTTGTTGGGAGTGGACATTCCTTTGTTACTGGATCGTTTCTATCAGACTTGTGACAACTTCCAAATCTTTTCCCTTCGTACGTTTTATCCACCCCAACAGTAAATATTGTTCTATCCCGGATTTATAAATGTAATAAAATATTTAAACCCTATTCCAGTATTTATTTTATGTCATTGTGAACTCTATAACTCTGCATTACTTCTTTCACACTGTTATATATATTCTCCTCTTCACATGACATATCTTAAATCATAATCAATATTAACACAAAGTGATTAATAAAAGTTAAACAACCGTTTCTATAGGAATATATACAATTAATCTGGCATCAAAATTATAATAAGCATAAATGAAAAATCTCGACACAACAATGACGCACTAATAAACAGCGTGTTAGTTGTTATTTGTTGGTGGCCAACTAGGCCAGCATATTAAAACAAAAATGTATTTCGTTAATTGCAGTATTGATAGGACTGTATATTGATACAGAAAATTCAATTGATTCTAAATATGTGTTAAAACCTAAAAAGACAGAAAAATAATAATTTTTGAGATATGTTTTTATTATTTTAGTGGAAATAAGACATATTCTATAAATATTATTATATTTTATGAACGTAATTAATTTAACGAATTCTTCATATATTTCGAAAATTTAGGTAAGGAAATTGTGTTTTATAAGGAAGTGTAAACGGGAAATAAAGCAAAAGAGCTAGAAATTACTAAAGTGTCAAAGGAGCAAACGTGTAAATAAGATAGTAACCATGGAAGCTGCCGAAACAGCCATACCAACGTGTCGAGTCAGAAATAAAAATAGTTTGTAATGAATATAAACACATTTCTAATCCCACAGTCCAATTGTAATTGGGGTATTGCTGCTCAAATTGAAAGGCATAGTGAACAAATGGTCAGTTTCTATTGTTGTCCAAGAGTTGCAGTTTTGAGTGCATAACCACTTGTACCTACTGACGCGAATAGAGTGGAGCAATGGCCGGCAATTATTAATTTTGAATTTCCTATTGCAGACCCTCACTTTGAGGGGGTATTCTCAAAACAAGCACTAAAACATATTCAATCACACATTCATGTTTGTTTGTAGTTCAATTAACACCCATATGTGTATCTAGCTTACTTACTTACCTCTTCTAGTTAACTTGAGTAATTTTTATTTTATTTAGATATCTCGAATACTTCTTTATCCCGTATATTTATCTCGACTAGTCTTTATCTCATATAGTTTCTCGGCTACATTTTATCTCATCTAGTTACCTCGATTAGTGTTATACTATGCAGTAATCTTGACTTGTCTTTATCTCATTTAGTTATATAAAATATTTTTATCTCATTTATTTCTCTCGACCAGTTATTATCTCGTGTAGTTATCTCGACTAGTTTTATTTCATAAAGGAAGAGATTCTGACTATTGACACAGGTCAACTAATATTAAGAGCCCGCAATATAAAGACAATTTCCAGCTGAACGGATGTTTGCCTCCCTGTGTGTTCAGACGGTCTCGTACACCTCCCCTACATCAGGTATTTGCTTGATAGTGTAGTAAGGAGAAAAGTTTTAGGGCTCTTTACCCTTACATAAGTCCCTTTATATTATTATTAATTTAATTCATAACAATAATATCTTTTTTTAATAAACGGAATGCTAAAACCAAGGGACCGCCGGTAAAACAATATTTTTATTTGAGAAATGAAAGTATTTCACAGGAAAAAAGTGCACTATTTTTGAGAAACACATACATTAAACAATTAATTCTAAAACAATACAAACAAAGGCACTTTTGCATTTATAGTATTATTAGGATATAGACGTTTTCCCCTTGAAAATGTAATGTGTAATGTTAGTAGGAAATATTTACGTGTTTAGTAATTTACAACCATTTCGATTATTTCTGCTAAATTATTAACCCTTTTTGATACCCTCCCACTTTGATATCTATAAAAAATAGACGATTGGTATCTTTCTTAAGGAAAATCTCTCTATTGATTTTAAGAAATATAAATCCAGTCTAATGCATTTTTGGTACAATAGTAAAGTTTGCAATGACGCTCAGATTCATAAGATATATAATATATTTTACTGAAAAAGTCTACTCTTCAATGACTCTGTGTTCACATTTTATGAGCACCTACTTTCAGCCATTGTAATTTATTTCCGGCCCAAGATATTGTCTGTCTGCAATAGTTTTTGCCGGTCACGGAATATGATATGAAAAGTTAATTCGGTGAAAAAGAGATTATTTTCGATCATTGGAATCTACTTCCGGTACCGCAGTAACGTTTGCATTGCTGCCCAGTCAAGAAAATATGTATTAAGTTGGTTTATTGAGAGCATAATACATGTGTGTTCATGGATTTAGGAGAAATATAGCTCTTCTAAGGGTTGCAGATTTATTTAAATCCTGAAGGGTGGTTATCCTTCATAAAATAACTTTGTTCTATTTAGGTGATAAAGACACGTGAGGCAAATTTCATCTTTCTAAGACAAAAGGGAATTGTAAAAACAAAAGTACAGTTCTCCTAGCACTTAAAACCCCAATGGGTGGTTCATTTTCATGACACATATATCATTTGTCTCTTGAGAGCATAATACACGTGTGTATAAAGTTCCATCTTTATAGGACATCAAGAACTTGAAAAACATACTTGACTTGTTCAATGGGTACAATCCATATGGTTGTTTGATTTTTATAAAATTTATATAGATTTTCTTCATAAGTTATGAGGCACCTGTGTGTCAAATTTAATCGTTCTAGGCCATAGGAAATACAAAAATAGAGTTCTTCTGAGGGTTGCAACCATGTTTCAACTCCTACGGGTCTTTATGGAAATTTTCAGTTAATGCTTAATTCAAGATGCATACGTGTCATATTTTTTTAAATGGTCCACTTCAAAACGCTCTAAAAAAACAATCCTATAGATGTTTCATCATTAAATGGTGATTGTTTCATCTTGTATGGACATTTTGTATCATAAATTGGTGTCACATTTTATACTGAAAATAATGGAACTGTTCCATACAGGAACTCATTAATCTGTGGCATCATAGCTGACATACATAGTTACATCAATCTCTTTGCAAAATATAGCCAACGTACCAATGTTTTGGAAATCTCTAAACATGTTACCATATATATATATATATATATATATATATATAAATTATATATATATTTTCCAGTTATATATATATATATATATATATATATATATATATATATATATATATATATATATATATATATATATATGGTAACTGGAAAATTTTGACTTGATGCAGTCCAATAAAAATTATATTACAAAATATAAAACGTTAAACATAAAACGACCCGTTTTGTCAGAGACAGTACACACTTAAAAGCTGAATTGAGATAATGAACGACAAAAGGGGTGTCGGTGGAGGTAAAAATGAAGGCCTCAGGCAGGTATCATCAAGAAGGCCGTGTCGGTGTCAGTATGCCAGATGAAGGCCGCCACCGCCACCGGCACCCCGCCCCACCCTCAACTCTCGGCTAACATTCTGGTTATTGCTTTGTTTCCTGTTCATTACATCAATGCTCTATGAAATTTACTTTTAATATACGAAGGTGTTCACTTGTTTTGACTTTTGATCTTATGAGTTTTTATAAGTGTCCAAGACTTATAGTAAAGTCTTGTTTTGCACGGAAAATATGGAAAGGCTGTTACTAAGAAAGCTTTCAATTTTGCTTTCTTTCTTTTTCTTCATTTAAGATTATACGCAGAGGAAACTTCTCATTTAAATCAGTTAAAAGGTTCTTTGTGCTATTATTGGAGTGTCAGGATTTTCATTATGAGGCAAGCAAGGTTTGGGAGTAAGGGCCGTCCTGTGTTGAGATCACATGTTACATCACCATTATGAGTAATGGCGGGCACTGTATTTCAGTCGTATTGGAAGGAGAGGCTAGCTTTGTTGCAGTCACTTCCAGTCAAGGCCGGCAGGAGATGGTAATCCCCCATGTATAGTCTTGCAGGAACCTTCAAAAGGGAGAGTTGTTATTCATATGATGCTCCTAGGAATACTTTGGATATTCTAGGTTTTTGCTGTACTCAGAGCAGGTTCAACTGAAAGCCATAAACCAGCGAGAAGATAAATATTTTCTTGGTGAATTCTCACTTAATTAATTAATTTATGTAAATATCACAATATTATCGAAGCACTTCTTTAAAAACTTGCCAAATATAGCAGCAATTATTTGGGAATTAGCATATTTTGAATTTTCTAGAGTATGGAGTTTATTTGAGTCCATTCATTTCAGCTACCCCTAAAGAAGAAAGTCAAAAACACTGATATCGGTGTAAAAGAACCTAAAAAAATTCAAACTGTGTTATTTTTCAGTTGAAGTAAAAACAAGAAACTAATTTACGTTAAAAAATATCAGCCAAAATATATTTTTATGTAAAATATCGACCTATTAAATGTTACATGTAAACCATAAATCCATATATTTATATTAAATTACAATTACCCTCCTCTCTCTTAATACCTACTGAGTAATTTTGAAACACACGTATAACTGCTTTATTTTAAAGCGATACATTTAAAATCTCCTAAAATAGACAGAAAACTCGCATTCCACAATCACTGTTAGGCAAATGTTGATATAAGGAAGGGTTCAGAACATAAAACAAATATTTGCAACTCAGGGACATATTAAACAATATTTACACTTGGAAGTAGACAGGGCATTGCCTGGATTCTAGTCTACAATCAGTTGAAACCGTAATAAATTCCTGAAGTTGACTTAACAAGATTTCGCAGCCGAGAACAAGTTTACTCGAGATAGTCAAACACGCATTTAGCTCGCGAGCCTCCCCGTCACTTTCTCAAGTATTCCGGGGAAGGCTCTTTTACTGAATATAAGAGTGATCTACTCTGTGAGTGAATTCTAAAACTTTAGTGAGGTATACTTTTATAATATTTTCATAGAGTGTGATATCCCGTATTGTTTTTAAATATATTGTATAAATTAAAATTAAATAGAATTACAATTTTTTTTATTTAAAATATTGAACTATTCGAACTTTTCTGCCTATTCCTGAAATTCCCGCTCAGTAACAATTTAAAAGTCAAGTATAAAAACATAATTTTTCTTGAAATCGATATGGAACTGTTATATGAAGAAAACGATCGCCAGCCACACTTAGTTTTGGTGTAGGTCGAAACGAGACTTTTTTATAGGGTAAAAAAATGAAACGATAATTTTGTACTTAATTATATTTATTCGAGCTTGATACACTATAAAACAACCTTCATACATGTAAATAATAGTTATAATATCATTGTTAGACAATAATATAAAGAGGCTGCTAAGTGTTTCAAGGCAAGAAAGATATAATTTGTAAAAAAATATCCTATAAATAATCCCTTGATACCCTCACCCTTTTTGACCTCCACCAAACCAACAAGGTTTTTTTGAACAAACTGAGGATTGTTTTAATTGTAATAGAACATTTCCTGGTGGGTTTCAAACGTTATTAAGAAGCTTACATTAGAGTATAGCAAACTTAATATTAAATTAAATATCATTATTTATGTAAAGTGATGGTAGTTCAACGCCATGTAGTTCCAATTACTAGATCAAATTCTGTGCCAATCATTAAAATCTACTCTATACAATCATATTTTTGTTACAGAGGAGATTTCATTCGTAAACTGTGCCACACACCTTCTGGTAAGAATCAGTATTTCGACATATTTTCATGACAGGGCGGGTAACAAACGGTTCTTTGATGTTTTGTGTGAACTAAAGTTCCCAAATAAATCCGAGAATTCTTATAAGCCGTTAGGTTTCACATTTCTGTTGCAGTGTGGAAATGTACGAGAATGCCTGCTACAAATACATTCATTTTATGGTATTTATAAATAACTTTTTGACTCTTTATTACTCTTTGTTAGTTAGTTTGTGTGTAAATAAAATCTTGTCAGCTAATATGAAAAGTAGATATATTGTTTCCAAAATAACATAGTATAATCGGTGAAAATTAAAAATTAGAATTTGATGCCCTTAATAGGATAAACATAGTAGATCTTATTATACGATGCAATATAATTATGACATGCAGAGAAAATTTACTAAAGTGTTAATAATTATTGGTTACTTCTCGCATGTTATGTTTCTACCTTCCAGCCGACAATAGTGGTGGTCTTCTTATTTTAGGACCATTAACACCTTATTAAACCTTATACATTTTTACGAATTTTGTAGTCATAGAATGATGTAGCGTTTTTAATACTTTCTAGGTTTCTATTGAGTATTCTAAAAAAGAAAATCTAACTTTCTTATATTTCAACTTTTTTAATAATTTTAATATTTAACATACACGAAAAACCAAAAGGCGTTTGAAGATGTGTTTAGTAATATGTTCATAACGAGACAACTCCTATAAAGCTACGATAAAAATACGGGTGTCCATGAAGTTTAACTCCGTTCTTATGGAAAAACTCAAGGTCGTTTCACTACAGCTGATACTGAATATCACAAGTTGGAGAGTATCTGCAGACTGTCCAGGTTATCAGTGAAATCTGTGTGGAAACTACTCTACAAATCATGTCTGATGAAGACTATCTGGGTCACTACCAACCCTCTGATCTCTTGGAATTGGAGGTAAACCTTCATTCAGTGAGTCAAATTCATGTACCTTGTTCATCACATAGCCCATAATTTACTTCCTGTTTCTACCCCTCGTACATTGTTGATTCTCTCTTGACCGGAACTCTTAGTATCGCACACATTTCTAGGAAAAAACTTTTTTATGCGGATATTTGTCATAAGGAGCATAACAATAATTTTGTTATTTTTGAAAAATGTTGTTGTCTGGATAGACACGAAGTGTGGTCGTTTTTAGTCTTTGACAAATTGATAATAAATAACGTAATTTTTAAGTTAGAGAAGAATTAGCCAGCCTAAAGTCTTAACTGCACGTGAAATAGCAGTTTGGCTTACACGTACCTTTGCAATTAATTTTAAATATTGTTTTAAAATTTTTTGGAGCATTGGAAATATTGTGAAGTTGTCTGACGATGGAATCCTTTCTTCTGAAAGGCCTCGAAAAATTAAATTAATTATTGGAATATGTTTTGTAATTCACTAGTAGAAAATAAAATTAAACATTGTAGATTTAGAACGCACAGTCAATCCAGAAGCAAACTCCGTGTATGTGAGAGAGTTTTTATCAATCACCTGGATTGATTGGGTGGACTCTGTCCTCGAGGGCCGGGAGTTTTTACACTAACGACCCGTTTAAGCAAGAATTGATCGTTTTGAGTGCGAAATGATCAACAACGTTCTCACCGTTTACCGTTAATATATAAATATAGTTAAACAAGCTATTCTAAAATAAATAAATAAATATTTTATACGGTAGTGATTTTTCGGGGTTTTTTGACGTGGTAATTTTTGTGTTTGTAATTTTTGAACAATAAGTTTACCATAACTTTAAACGAAGGACTGTTATTTTTTTATTGGATTTAAAAATATGTTTTGAAATTCATCACTTTTTTTTCCAATTATAGCGGCAAATTTTAATTGTTGTAAAATGAGCATCCTATATATTTATTCTTAGTTTTTGTTTTAAAATCTACTCGTTTAGGAGCTGTAGGCATTGAAAATTAGATGTAGGGAGGCTACCCTATATCTAATCGTAGAAAAAGATGAAAAATCGCAGTTCGATTGGCTTTTTATTCGAAATGTACTAGAAGTACAGTGTATTCCTTTATTAAAAGTTTAATTTGGCCACCGTATTAGACATAAGTGGCGATATTTCGAAGTTTTCAACATTTATTTTTAAAATATGCACTACAAAAAGTAAAAACGGTTACTCGTTTCTTTTCCTACTTACGTCTTTAAAAGTACCAATATAACCCAAGAATATAAAACCATCGTGCATAGATGATACCTAATTAAAAATAATCATTTAAAACTCTTTAAATATTGTAGTTTAAAAATGTTAGTAACCATTTTAAAATTTTATTTGGATTAGTATATTATACTAACTGTTTTCATTTCAACAAAATTTATGGAAATTTTGCTAGACTAGTGACTTTATAAATTTATTATACTAAACCTTTCTTAAAAAGAAACGGTTCATAACCCATACACTAATTTATATGCCATTCACGAGAATCGATACCGTGACCTCTCAGTTATAGAGAACGCCGTCTTACCCCTAAATAAACGGTGCACTTAAGTTGATATACTACTTTATCGTTTTTTACTAAAAATTTTACTAGCAAACTCCAAAAGGATCGTACTAAACGGTAATAAAGTATTAAGCTAAAGCTTAGAATTTAACTATGCTGTACGTTGATGTGCAATGATTTGATTTTGATTAGTTAAACGAATGTATAACTCATATAAAGTTTTGTTATTTAAGAGTATTAGGAAATCTTAAGAACTTTACTAATTGTCTTTTTTCTGGGAAATAATGTATGAATCGTAACATAAAAGAGACGTGAATTTCCAGTTAACATATTCTAATTTATCGATTCTAATAATTCGTTAATCAAATCCTTATTCAGTTGGTTCTCAATTTTACTTAATTTCATACAAAACCAGCATCTCTAATCACGAGATTTATGTACTGGATTTAGATCGAGTTTCTATAAAGGGCTAAGGGCGGGTCAGCGAATTGGTTAAAGAGAGACCGTGATAAATTGAGGACGAGCAGACTGTGTCAACAATCCTATTCCAGGACTGAACTCTGTCCCAGCACCTGTAAATCTTACTCTCTTACTCTTGAGATACGAGGGATTTTCGAAATATCGTACGTACAGACGGACAGATAGACAAACAGACTTACTGAACAGAAGCGAAATGAAACTTTCCCAAGCTTATAATGTAAATTTAACACACAGTTTTATACGAGTACTACTAATGTGTAGAACACGTAAAATTCTCGCATCTAAATTGAGTTGTTAGTTTATAAATATTTTAAAAATTATTAGCTGTATATTTAATAAATAATAATAAATACATTTTAGATGAATAGTTTCCAGTAAGTGACCACCCGTGTAGACCTTCATCTTCCTTATAGATCTATGCAAACCTGGATATATACAATATACGTTTATTGTAATTCTAACCAGCACCATATTTTGTCTATTCATAGAGACGTGATAGTGATAAATCCTGTACTCGTACCAGATGAATGTCTGTGTTAGTATCACTGGAAAACAGAGTGGTTATATGTATTTTAGCAGCTAGGCAAGGGTGTGTGGTCCACCAAACTCCGTATTATTTATCTAACTTTAGTTGTAATTTGTAGAGCTTCCGAGGATCCCACAGGACCTTACAGCCATTAAATACTGTTTTAAATCAAATTTAAACAGTTTTAAAACTGGCAATAATTTGTGTCATGAGCGATTGCAAGACCTTGAAACAATAAGCGATTTACTATATAAGTGTTATTGTATGGTTTGAAGGATTATCAATTTAAGCAAACTTTAAATGGTATATATATATTACATAAACATATGGTCGTGTCGTAGTTGTACGATGCTAATCAGAAGTTGATGCTCTATATTTTGATCGAGTTTCTAGAGGACTAAGGGCGGGTCAGCGGATTGGTTAAGGAGAGGCCCAGTGATTAAATTGAGGACGGGGCAGCCGGTGTCAATAATCCTGTCACTGGACCGAACTCTAGGTTCAGACCCGGTACCTGTAGCTCTTAACTCTCATAGTCTTTTGTCAATTCTGGGGAGTACGTCAATTATTTTCTTACTGGACAGAACTATACCTGGCACTTGTAGTTCTCACTCACTTAGTTTTTGAAAAAAAGGAGGAACCCCGGTAGCAATAATCCTCTTACTGGACTTGAAAACTGCAAGGCACCTGTAGTACTAGCGATTTAAAATACGAGAGAGCCGGTGTTAGTTCGTTTTCGAGATATTGTGCGGAGAGACAGAAAAATAGAGAAAGAGACTGACTGACAGAAAAACAGATACAAATGAAAACCTTTCAACTCCATAATCTAATAATATATAATCTTTTATTTTACTAATGTGTAAGAAAGGTAAAACTCTAGCAATCACATTGAGGTGCTATTTTAGAAATATTTGTAAAATATCTAACCGTACATCAGATTAAGAATCATAAACATATTTCGGATGAACCAATTCCAGTTTGTAACTTCCTGTTTAGACCTTTAGTGTTCTTGAAGATCTATGATATCCTGGATGGATGCAATAAAACAGTTATTTCAAATTGTGTCTGGCACCATATTTTGTCTGTAAATAACAAAGGAATACTGGTAAATTCTGCACTCGTAGAACAGTATTTTTACTGTTCTATTATATTATGTTATGTTATATTATGGAACTGCGTTGTTTCCATAATTCAGTTTGTGTTACTGTTACTAAGAAACAGAGCGGTTCTATGTATTTTAGCAGCTAGGCGAATTGTCCACAAAACCCTGTATTATTTATCTAACTCAGTGTTGTAATGTTTATACTCAGTAGAGCTCCCGAGGATCCCACAGGACCTTGCCAGCCCCGGCACCGAGCACTCGTACAGTGTTTTAATTGTTGCCGCACATCCATCATCTCCTGCCTCGCTTCATTGTTCGGCTTCTGGGTTCCCGTATGTTTTTAACACAAGGAAAAATGACCAAGTTACGGTAATAGACATTGGGATCATAATTCATTTTGATTATAAATCAAAACGTACGTTTTTGTTTTGATTTAAAAACTTATTTTATATAATACATGGTGTATATAAAAGGATTCTGTGAGATTTTATGCGAAATTTTAAAATCTGTAGATAATTTTGTTCTCTATATAGACAAACGTACAATCTTACAAAAGAAGTTGACAAAAAGTAAACCATCATAGAATTCATTGTTGTATATATGTAGTTTTAAGAGGTTTCATGAAATAAAGTCTACGAACTACATCTTTCTCGTCATATTTTACCACATGATGCATTCGGACTTTTATAGGTTTTAGGATACAGTACGTTGATTTGGGTTTCACATTAGTGTTTTATCGATATATGTTTGTCGAGTCACTATAAAACGATGTTGTACCTTTTTGGGTAGTTAGGCCTTATGTATTGTTAACATGTCACATTTTTGAATCTCTTACGAGCGTATTGATTATTTTGAAAAATTTATTTATTCAGCTATTTATTTTAGTCCCATGAGTAATAGGGTTTTCTAAACCTTAGCAAACGAGCAGTTACAAGCGGCTTTGCATGCAATTTCCCGTTTAAAAATAAGGACACATTGGGCATATTCTTATTAAATACTTTCTGAGATCAGTCAAAGTTACAGAAATATATTACAATGTACTGAGCCATTTTAGATTAAGGTTTAACATTGTTTTGGGGTCAGAGTGAAACAGTTTAAATAATTGCGTGTGAAAGATCTCGAATTTATTGAACATTCAATTATATTTTATTGAGTAGCTTTCAACGATTTCAATAAGGATTTACTTATTTTTGGTCTCTGTGAGGAAATTATAATTTCGAAGTTCTTCGCTTTTCAATAATACATGATAATATTACAATTAAGCATATTTTAATAACTTATTATATCACTGTTCTTGGTTCAAAGCTTAGGATGTTTAGCAAAATTTCTCATGGCTCTTATTTTAGTCTTTGGACGTGTATGAGACTTCTGGTTCTAATGAATTATATTTTCTACGCAAAAAGTTAACTTAAGTATGCCTTGTTCCCCGATCTTATTGAGCCTTAAATATTGTGTACTCATGACGTTTTTCATTTACTTCGGTTTAAAGTATATCTGGTGCCATTGATGAGTAGATTTTTTCAATAACAAAGTATACGTATATATATATACTCAGGTCTAAGAAGCCAACTTCGGCCATAAAGCATCTAATTTTGACCATTTTTATTTACTTTCAATGGAAGATATTTCATGTGTCGTAGTTAAGTTCGCTTTGTTCCTCCGGTAAAATTACACATACGGAGATCTGGAAAACCTTCTTCTGTCAAAAATAACAATGGTGGTTTAAATATTATTAAAATTATCATGACTATTTTTTCGTCTTTTGGCGTGTATGAGAATTCTTGTTTGAATACATTATATTTCCGACGCAAAGTCAAATCAAGTTTGTCTCGTTTCCCGGTGTTAATGTGTGTTCAAAATTATTCAATTCAATTTTTATTGACTTAAAAACTTGAAATTCAGCACAAATAGGTCACAAAAAGCAGTTGAGTTTGTAACCGCAATAGCCACGAAATGTGAATACGAATAAAAAATCATAGGAAATGCTAAAACACAGTTAATTTAAGTCTCTTTAAAGGACCGAAATGAATGAAAATCCTAAAATATACGTAGAATGTTATTTTCTCTGCTCGACACACTTCGAACCAGTTTAGTCGTGTTAGGGTTTCTTCACATCCTACCTTTTCTTTCACAAGCCTTTCACAATCCGTCAAACCAGTATTCTTGCCTGGAGCACCAAACTTCTCAAAACAGTCATTTGACAATTCTGCAGCTTCCAGCCTACTCTTGGAGGTTTAGCCTAATGCAATACTGCCCTTGCATCAGTAACGTAATTATTTTAAAAAGCGTTTTCAGTAAATATTTATCACGATCCGCTTTAAAAAAGTGATATTTCCTTCAAGCTGCTGTTAATAAAATCGAGTCAAGTGTGTGTGCAATTTTAGAAGTAAGTAGAGCAAACCGTTCTCATCACTGTGAGGATACGGTTACATTCAAAGAAACGGCGAATTTTCCAACAAACCATTATTAGTAAAATTAGATTTGCTTACCTGCCAAATTGTATATACACTTTTTCTGATTACTAGTTTAAAGTTTACACCTGCGTTGTGTCAACTCATGTTATATATTACAGAAATATTTTAAAGGCAATGTTTCAAGCGTGTAGGTAAACTCTTCATCTAACTTCCGTAATAGTGAGAATTGCAGGTATAAAAGTTACTTCGTTTAGGTCTATTTCGTATGTCCGGAGTCTCTCTTAATGATATGAATTTAAATGTTTCTGATTTATTGTATGAATACTACAGACAACACATAATTGACCTCTCTCATTCTATCACCTGGGAGTTAGGTACCGTATTGACAGGATAACATGATATCTGTGCTCATTTCTCAATTACGTGGTTAAAATGGCCACTTGGGCCACGTTTATTACAATGATAAATCATGAGGTAGAATCAATAATGTTAAATCCCAGCAATAAGATTATAAGATATTAAGATTCCGGCGTGGTTCCCGCGTTGAAATTGGCAGTGGGGTAGTGCCTATTCCTCCCCTCCCACTGGTCCCTCCGGCACCCTTACATAGAATAAAGTCTCAGGTAATTACGGTCGTATACAGGAATACCTAAATGACTATCTTTACAAAGTATTAGTGGTTTAAGTCAATTGTGTCTTAAAACAGGGTAGTTTTTTCTAAGGGTAGTTCTTAGAATGTTTTTGTTAATCTTTCTATTTGGGTTTGAAAATGTTTAACACCCAGGCCTACGTGAAACACCTAAGTATTAGTGTGATTACGTTAAATTTAAGTAAAATATATGGATCTGATAACAAGATAGAGCGAAGGAAATATATTGATTGCAGTTACGTTTATGATCAGACAAAGAAAGGTTTATGGATTTAATCGGTCTTGGTTTCTTGCCAGATTGTTAAATGTCTGTCTTATTAGAATTCATAAATATGTATCAATAAATGTTCCATAAGTTTCAACTTGGGCTCACACAGCACTTACCAAATTAAATTCAGACGAGTTTAAAGATTTCGAATAATCCATTTACATAGAATCTTTATTTCCACGTTGTCGTCTTTTCCCCGTAAAGTCATTTCATGTAAAATAGTCTCTTTCGACATAGACTACAGACTGAATTAAATTTCGATTTCTTGTTGACATACTATTTGCTTAGATTATCCTCCCTGTAATTTTTAGCACATGCACGATTACTGTTATTATAAACATATTGTTAACTTTCTCAGTTATCAAACTGCACTTGTCTTCAACATTTGTATCATACAATTTCATAAGTAGATCTCAAATACTTATTAGAACATTCATTATTCCAAAAACTTGTGCTGCACTCCCCCTTCCTTATGGTGGCAATTTATTTGTCTCCTATGTAGCCTACACGAGACAAGAAATATATCTAGAAAATTACTTTTGGAATTTATGCAGCAAGAAGGGGAGGATGTACAATACAATATCTTCTACAGCATTTTTCATGTTGGGAGACATTTTACATAAAGGGATCAAATTTCTCAAACCATTATTACTAAAAGAAGCTGGTGTAAACAAAACTGGGAAGTAGTGACGATTTTTGCTCTTTTGAAATCATACTAATTTATTGTATAGTAATGAGACATCCTGAAGCGTCTCCTATTCTCGTCTGAAAAAGAGCGTATCCTTCTCTAGTCTTCCCAAGTTAAATTCAAGATTTGTATCATTTGATGAAAGCGGTAGGTATATTAAATATGTAAAAATAGTAATGTTTTATTTCGTTTAGGGTGTAAATGTTGTGGTTAATACACTCTATTCATATAATTCATAAGTAGGCTATTAAGTTAATCAGTCAGGCACGTATACAAGTGAGCAAAATAGATTGAACCGAGGTTTTCTAAGTGATAAAAACGTTCATAGTGATAAATTTGGAATACAATTAATGTCGACGTTTGGGTTGGTTTAAGTGATAACGTGTATATCACATTACTAAATATATCAACATTAAATGTATTACGTAATGGCTTTCGGTATTTATCTTACATTTAAACCAAACACGTATTCAAGCAAGATAAGAGCACGTATAGTAAGTACACATTTGAGCATTACTACAAAAGTTATCTGTTGATGTTTCCTGAATAAATCTTATCTTAGCTTCTTATCTGCTTATTGATCGTTTTTTGTCGCTGCCTCCACGCAAAAATATCTATATATGCACCTTTCCTTCATTTGTGAGGAAAATTTTAATTTAAAAGATATCTATTTACGCCTACTACATCTAAAATATAATGATGAGGTAGTTTTTAATGGTTTAATGGTATATTCTAGACTGATTCCAGAGTACTGCATTCCATTTGAGTCTTCAACTTCAAAAAGGTGAAAAGTTGCAACACTTAAAACCGTGATGTGTTGTGATTATCGTACACATAATCGTTTGGGTGGTTTACGTTAAATTTCAACTTTACTATCACATTCGAGAACAAGTAAGCCAGACCTCAGTCATATAACAGCTCGGATTAGAAGCTCACGAGAAACTTGCGCAATATCCTAGCCATATAATACCCTCGACCGTTACAGTATTTGGTCGTCTCAGTTAAATTATCTTTTGAACATAAATAAAACTGGCATCAAATCGCGTCCGTTCAGTGGGTTTTGGGTGACTCCCATAAAGTTATCCTACTTTATCAATGTCTTTTGTTATATACATAATCCTATATACCATAATGTACTTTATATACCATAATTGTACATTATGTAAAATTAATTTGTAGAAATTGTTATACATGATTTTTTTATTTTGATAAAGTAGGACTTTAAAATAATCTCTAAACTAGAAACAACTAAGTAAGATATAGAGTCTGAATTAAAAGCAAGTAAAGCGTACTGTACTGATGGTTATCACACAATATCCATTAAACTACACGTATCATAGCAGGCACTACAGTAGACCCAGGTGTAATTGAGTTTTGGTTAAAATAATTCCATAATTTATAAACAAAATTTAGTACGCCTTTTATAAAAACAGAAATGTGTACAGTTTTCTGATATTTCCACTGTTAGTGATACACAGTTTCAGAACAAGTTTTTACAATTTATAATTAGTTACAAAAAGCGTTATATATATATATATATATATATATATATATATATATATATATATATATATATATTAAAAGAGAAATAAATTAATAACTTAAAGAAAAATTTTATATTAAGCATCTGTTTCATTAAATTATTTGACTTTTAAATATATAATTTCCTTGTTCCTGAAATATCAATAACACATGTATTTCCCTTTAAGAATTAATTCTTTCACAATTGTATATAGAATTTTCAGTCAATTAATTTCAGCTATAACACGTTTTATTAACATCAATTATTCGTTACATGCAGTTTTATATAGTAAAGAAGACAATCATGGTTACCTAAATATAGTCGCAGCTCTCTGATCAGAGTTTTGGCGATGACTCATTATCCAGTTCAGTGCACAGAGTCTGTATCTTGTTTGCTGTCTGTTGTACAGAATTGAGCACTCTATCAGCAAGAACTGCAGTATGCCGGTGATTGTTAATATTTTGATGCTCCGGTCGGGATGCATCATTTCCAGCGGTTTGAAACAGTTCTATCTTCATTAGTTTTCCGACTTCATGTATTTCTTTTTTGAAGATAGCGAGATCTTTGATCCGTTCTTCCAACTCCACTCTCAATTCCACTACCTGATCGAGCAATGATGCTGTTTCTTCAGCCTTAGGAGCTTTGGACTGAAATATTTTGTAGAAATTATCCCCATCACTTCCATCAGTTATGACCGTTTTATCATCCCATGAAGTAGTTTTTGTCTGGATCACAATGAATGGAGATCTCGGATTCCCATTGAGGTTTTTGTAGAGGGAAGTTTAAATCTCCCGCGCTCTGGTCAGGTATTTCACCTTTATGTTTTCCCATATAGTGGGCGAATTCTTTTTTCTGTTGTGAAATACTTTGTTGTTTGTCGCTTAAGAAGTGTAGAAATTTGGCATCTCCAGTTTCCTCACTGCCGTGTATATTCTGTTTGGAGTCATTATAAAACCCTAGGTGTAAGTCTGAAAAGATTCCTGGGGAATACTCATCGAGATTATGACGCTGCATTTGGATCAAACTGTAATTTGTGTGAACGCAAAATTTTACTAAATCCCATTTATTTGTTGCTGTGGAAACACAATCTTAATAAAGACTAATTCTTAAGCTGTTATATTTTTGTCATAAACATTATAAGCAACATTATATCCCAATCAAGATGACACGGTAACTCATATTTCTTTAACAGGTATTTAGTACAATTATTCCTTACTCTTATTTTACAGTATTGATTAACTAGAATCACGGCAGAACTTCTATTTGCTCTTAAAAATCCATTTTGGAAACAACTCCATCATGCAAATAAAACATACTCATCTCTGCTGTTAGTGGTCTTTGTCATTATTTTAGAAACATTAACTAACATACTTAGTTATTTACTCAATCTTCCCTTTACTTCCGCTCATATCGGAACGTGTGTAATTATTGATTTACGATGAAGGGTTTATTATACGAGTATATGGTTGAGAATACACGTTCTAGTGCGATATACGTTCCAAGATATTGTCTTGTTACGTCATTAGGGGTTTCACCAATAGTCAATGGAAATATCTCTACATCCTATTGTTCTAGACATTAAAAACTATTGCTGGTGGAGGATGCATCCAACTCATAAGTTATTACCTTTTTTATTTGTCTTGGCAATTGCCTGTGCTTTGTACTGTAAAATTCCAAATATACATTTGATCTATTCCTCAATAACAATACAATGGAAAAGAATGGGTTCTGCCAACCCTCCCCCTAAACTGATTGCTATTTATTTTTCAAATGATATACTCATTTCAAGTATCTCAGATACCCTTACATGATAAATTAACTTTTTGATCCGCATATAGGCATTGAATAGCACCTTCTAAAATATGATGAAGAAAAGATAAAGGGGTTGGTCAAATTATATATTTTTCTGTTTGATGCTTAAGAGATTTAGTGAGTAATTTAATGCTAGATATAATGCGTTGAAAGTCAGATAGACTGAGTGGGTAAATATAAACGGAGTAGTAACTGACGTACTGTACATTTCGGTACTGTGTTAGGCTACACATACGTTATTAGGCTGAGGGAATTTGTCTCTTTATTATGCACAGTGCTGTTATTTAGTCTGTTATTTATATTACCTCAAACTGCCTTCCAAGTTTTGGAGGCCAAATACCAACTACAGCATACTTTATTAACTACAGGTTTTTTTAACCTTAACGGTTTTTAGGTAATTAAAATTATGTTTTTCTGCAGACGTTTTTGCTGTTTTTACAGTGAAAAATTTGTTGAGTTTATATATTTAATTTTTGTGCAAAAAAGGAATTTTTAGTGACTTTTTTAAATTATACTTTTTTATCTATTGTCCACTAAGCCAATCATCCGTTTGCCAGTCGAATATTTCCGTGGTACAATAAAAACTAGATATAAAAACATACAATAGTCCAGGACAGGTAACATGCAAACAACAACACGTGGTAGCTGTCTGCACTGGGTGACTAAGGTACAAACATCCTTGACAGAGGACCAAAGTGCTGACATCTGGGGAAAACGCCAGAACTACCGTACTTGTTCCGTGAGTGATTGTCATAGAAATACGTGTTGTGAGTTTATATCTTGTACAAACTTATATTTTATTCTATGGCTTTCGTGTTTTAGTAGTCTGCGTAATTTCTTATTTATTGTCTGTCATTATTCAAATGCAACATCA
Source organism: Homalodisca vitripennis (assembly GCF_021130785.1). Taxonomy (NCBI): domain Eukaryota; kingdom Metazoa; phylum Arthropoda; class Insecta; order Hemiptera; family Cicadellidae; genus Homalodisca; species Homalodisca vitripennis. The sequence continues at coordinate 44,895,907 of NC_060211.1, read as the reverse complement.
TTCAATCAAACAATCATATTTAATGCTGAGAAATTCGTTCCTCTTCTAGCATTACTTATGTATTTATAATTTGATAATGTTTTCGTATTTAATAAGTAATTGAAAATCTGAAGTGTTTAGAATTTTTGGTTTTTGTGGAAGATTTATGTTTCTAAATATATAGTCGGGTATGCGATTTGACATATTCTTATATAAACATGAGTTTAAAAGTAAAGTCCAATGTACCGAAATTTTCCAACTTTCAAAAAATTCTTTATAAGCTTGAAAATGAATGACATATTACATTACCTTCCTGAAACGAGCAAACCAGGAATTGCCATATTTGATTTCAGGAAAGGTCAGGAGATAGCTCTAGGCCGTGCAATATATTACCAGTATAGGCTGTAATAGTCCCAGAAATGTGCCTGGGACTCTTAATGTTCCCGCTTAATGTCCTCACCGCCGTTTCGTTCCATGATTTTTATATTACATTTCACTGGAGTGTTCAATACAGTGAATCTTCAACAATTCCTCATTCTGATTTAGAAGTGGTTTTTGTTATAAACACTTCAAAATTTTGTAAAGTTTTTACTAAATAGTTAGAAATGACTAATCAATCTAAACTAATTCTAGAGTACTGCTTTCTTCCCAATCATATTAACTACTGCAAGAGCAAGTAGACCGGTCACGTGGTTCTAATATCACTTTCGGTGCACGCGGGCAACGATGATCATAGTCTAAGATTAATACATTATTAATAAAAACCTCTTTTGCTTAAAACCAGTCTCTGGAATATATATCTCTACATGCGTGAGAGAGGTTATTAAAATTCTTGAACATGTTGATATTTAGGAAACTACCAAAATTAATTTCGATGTACTATTCACTATGTAATTGATATTATAAGAAAAAAGATGTATTATTTGATAACCTTTTAAACAGCGAAAATGAAACACACATAAATTAAATACAAAATTTGGACAATTTGCATGGAAATTAAGGCTTAAAATAGTACTAAAATAAAGTAGTACAAAGCCTGTGTTTAAAATAAGTTCTATTCGAAAATAGGTCTGTGAAAACGCCGGCTTGTTGAAGAGAAGGTTTTAAATGTCAAAATGAGAACATGGCATAGCACAATAGTCTTACACGTAAAAGTAAAGCCAACTCTTAACTTATGTATAAAAATATCTAGACACTGGCTCTTAATACATTTCGCAACACGATGCCGGGTTGTTGAAGAAGAGGCAAAAAAGGTCTAAATGAGAGTACAACATATTACACAACACGGTTCAAGCTTTATTTGTGCTTTGGCGATGTGCGTGTAACACAGTTAAGGAGAGAAGTTATCATACGAACTTAACCAGTAAATACCTTAATTAAATAAATGTTATTAAAGTTAAAATATCAAAGAGAAAAGTTGCCATGATTACAGAATTAATACTGATTACTAAGCACGTAGAAATTATATTTACATAAAACATATCATGCAAATAAAGTATTATAAACAACCTATCACTGCCTAAAACTTTCACAGATCTGGGTTGAAATAATTTTATATAGAAATTGTACTGTCATTTGTCATTTCAATACTGATAATAATATTTTATAAGCACATTTGTAATAATCAGTAATACTTTAATCTGTAGACAGGTACGTAAACATTTGTAAATTTGTGTACACGAACCACTAAATTGTTACTATACTTGTTCATGTTTTAAGTTGCAAACAGTATCATTATTTTCTGTTGGATATGGAAGGAACTGTTACACAGGTTTAAATATTCAAACCCTTAATCATTTTTAACTACTAAACATTAATGTCAGACGTTATGTAGTTTCACCTAACACAGAATGAATGGGACTTTCTATCATGTAAAACTGTAAGAGAGCGATGCATTATTCGATTAGTTGTAAGATTATTAGGTAATATGTGCTATAACTAGCCAAAATAGAAAGATAATATAAGTAACGTGTCACATAACAGCTTCATTGTGGTTGCATGAAAATTTCAAGTATATAGCAAATTTCGTTTATGCTACATGTGTTACTGTACATATACAGAAGTACTAAAAATAAATCAGCCTTTCAGGAGTAATAGTGGTAACTTATTATTATACTCTGAAGTAAAGTGATTACAAATTGCCTGGGTGATTTTTGCTGACTGACGTTCTAATCTGACATATTTTTATGAAGAAAAAACATATTTCTAATGCTGTAATCCTGATAATCCTTTGTGACATCTATGATTCTCTCAATATTTTCCATATAAAAGTACTTCCCTTTAAACTGATAATGCAGTTCTGACGATTGCAGTTGATAAAACGAAAGCTGATAACAATGACATGATCTTGACCAATGTCATTAATTTTTATTATTTACTTTCTTATTCATTTAGATTTATACTTACAAAAAGTTCTAGGTGTAATAACTATTAGTATACGCACAATAAATATTTACATTCTAAATATATATATTTTATATAAAAGAAAATTCATTCAAAAATGAAATTGTATATTTAGTTCTTGAGATATTGTGTGGAAAGATAGTCAGACAGACAGAGGTATAGAAATTAAAATTTTCCAGCTCCTCAGGGATACACATTGCTAACGTTCTGACAGTTACAATCAGCTTATATTTGGGGCAAATAAACTAAATTATCAATGGTTAACGTTGTCTTCGTTAATCCTACTCGTAAGCGAAGGTTGAGAGAAAAAGATTTTATTGGAAGTTGGGTGTTTTTTTCAGATAAGAACAATGAGTATATAAATAATAAAATAAGGACCGTTAGTACTGAACAACGTTTTACTATATTATATGTAGTACAAAAAAATTAAACTAGAGCAATTTTTAAAGGAGTTTTATATTTTTTTTACTTTTAACCTAAATCATTCTTTTCTGAAATAGTACCTAAAATTTAACGCAACAGTTCACGGCCATAATAAGGTTGTTTATCAATTCCTCACAGCCTGTCCCTGCTTCGAAGTATAGTGTAGCATTTGACCTCTATGAAAAACGTTCTTTATTAATAACCGAGTCATCACCACAGTAGGTGAGGTGCATAACTAGAAGGGGAATATGTGTTTAAAATATTCCAGAGTATTGAATTGACTATTATAGTATGTCCGGAGAATCCGGAGCCCCAGAGGATTAATCGACCCTCGCACTACAACGTGCACACCGCCACACGCGCAGCCCGGCCTTGCTACTGTCAGTGTTCACATATAAGGCAATAATATCAAAACTGATATTTAAAACATTTTTAATTTTAGGTTAAAATCCATTTAAATTTTCAACTGTGATGTATTCTGTGGCTATGGTATTCCTGAATTATCTTAGGAATAAAAGGAACAAAATATGCCGAACTTACGTTAGGGTTCGGCCAATCCAATCAAAAATCATCAGACTTCACATGTCAAACAAAATCGTAAAAGCTAAAAAAATAACTGTACATATTTAATAACGAAAATATTAATGTATTTGTATAAGAATTTACAATACTAATAGATTTTTTAGTTACTTTTTTAACTTTTTTTATTTTTATTTGCTATTACTAATTACAAATGTTATCTACTGTTTACTTGTACAAGCGTATTACTAGTGAGATCTACTACCCAACTACGTCCATTAGAATATTACTTACATATATTATGAATTATTAGGCTTATGAGTTATGAAACGGACATGGGAATTACACCAAGGCGGGTTAAGACAACGAATGACAACTCTTCCAATTTTCCAACTCTTCCCCGCCATACGCGTACAGTGCGTACATTATACGTAGATTATTATATATATTATTATATATAATCTGCTGATTGAGCAGATTATAAAGTAACCCGTGTTAGAGGCAACTTAGTCCCGTTATCTGCAAAGCCACGAAATAGTTAACTTTAAGTTTGAAAACTTACTTCTTTATGTAATAAAGTAAAGTCGAGGTTTTCATTGCGAGATTAATTGTAGTTTAAGAATTACTTAGCGATGTAGAGTTTACAGAGTTCGCCTCTAGAAATCAGCTTACAAAGATATATGGGGACAAGGGTGAGGTCGCTGTGTCAATAATCCGCTTAAGTGCCCTAAACAGGGACCAGAAGATTATTGAAAACTACTTTCGAGCAGGTAGCTCGTCTATCGTGAAATAAATCTTATTGTAAAATACTGTATTTTAATGGCTGAGCGTTAGTGATGCGTATCATCTCAGGATTCGTTTCTTATTCCAAGGTTTATCGCAGCTATAAGGGAGATATAGCGCTTTTTATTTTAATTTTAGTATTTAAGTAAAAAACATACAACTAGGATTGAGATATTTCTCGAATAACTTATAAAATTATAGAAAATAAAAACATTTGGATAAGTCTTAACTATATCGTAAAGTGAGACATGTCCCAACGTTATCTACGCCTAAGAACCTCCATGAGTTCAATAATGTTACTATGGGGAAAGACTCAAAGAGAATTTACTGCAGCCGGATCTTAATACGGCGGTTATTGGCTGAGCATTAGAGAAGTTTTACCATTACTCGAGTGGCCGGAAAAAAGTGCATTTCTGTCCGTCCGTCTATTTGTACATTCGTCCGTTCGTACACTCTCTCGAAAACGAACTGACCTTTAGAATTGAAATTTTACATTACAAATTGTTTTGTAAGTAACAACGAGTGCAATTATGGTGCTAACCGTAAGAGAACATTTTTACATCGTTCCTATGGGTAAGCATGATGGCCACGAGGAAATTGTAGAACATACAGTTTTTAAACAAACTGCATACAGTCATACGCCATTTTAACACGTGACATAGTAATTCACGTGCAACCTAATGTAATGGTATATAATTTCGAAATTTTGAATATAACTTGAATATAACTAAGACTGTTACGCGAGTCGTAGTGTGGAGTAATGCAACCGTGTGTATTATAAGATGCAATAATGCAGGCTAAAATGTATCGAATTAAAATTATTCGGATCATCCATGTTTTACTGCATTATATTACTTTATGTAAAGGTTTTATGCTAACATCCTATTTCACTTATCGATGAAATATCCAAAATTAAATATTTTTAAGACTAAAAATTATAATATTGTTTTATGGATGGACATTATGAATAAAACCTGTTTGGTTGAATGATCTAACAGTGCAGTTTGTATTTCTACCATGCTGTGATCAGTGTGGCCACATCAAGCAGCAAATTAGTCGTTGTCAATCAAGTATCACTTTACCCTCTCGCTGGTGGTAATTCCAGGATTAGGCTGCCGTAACCCATTTATTGTCCTTGATTGATACAAACACCCCGACTACCGGAGCTATTCTGCTCCTGTTAACTAAGATTGCTGCTCGCCTAATGGGATTTGCTGCTGAAGTCCTGCGTGGGTGTATTCACCAGCACATAATAATTACTATGTGTAAACAATGCTTCGCTTCATAAAATACAACTATTTCACTCATATACAAAATATACGACACTTGTTATTCTTAGTCTTATTCTAATAATTATATCAAAATAAGAATACACCACACTACTTCTCGTGTAAAAGGCTTCTTTTAGGTTTGCAGGAACAATTTAAAATCTATAATAGTTTACTTCGTTCTCGAATTGTCCTGTGAGCAGATGATGAGACAAACAATCATACAAATATATTTAACACAAAATGTAACGTATCATGAAACTCATTCTTGTAGGAAGGTAGTTTACTGCAAAAATGTCAAGTTTATGTTTTCGAGATATCGTACGCACAGACAGACAGACAGACAGATAGAAAGATAGGAATGGAATTATTCCTGCCCCAAGAGTGATAGGCTTCTCTAAAGCTCAGGCAGTACTTATGACTATGTAATTTTTACCTTATATTCAGTAAATATACGACTACTTAAAATAATTAATACAGGAAATATCCATAATAATGGATAATTCCGAAAAAAGGTTTTTACTCTCACTCTGATGTTTCTTATTGTAATACAGAACATTTATTCATATCCATATTCAACCTTTTCGTATAAAAAAATGCTTAAACTAACATTTCATTTGAAAATCATATTTTACCATAAGAACAATTCAAACTTCAAACACATTTGATCGTATCATTATGAGGCATGTCTCAATTTGAAGATACGATTAATACTTAGTTATAATCTAAACGGTGAAATATAAAAAATTACAATTTTTTTCTGATAAACCAATAAAATTATCCTTCCTTAATTATACGACTATAAATAAGGTCGTAGTTCAAGTCATTATTGTTGTGAAAGAACTATTTTGAAAATTTTACATGTCAAGAACAAAAAACAAATTTAAATATACGTAACCACAATTGTTTACTTTATGTAGATAACTCATCAGTTGTTGAAATAATTGTAGACTCGAATTAATAATGTACCGGTCTAGAGTTTGTGCGGGATCCGGAATGTTCCATCACAGGTTTGTTTATATTCTGCAAGCGATCCACCCCCGGCTCCACCTCTCCTCCACTTAGGGCTCCTTCCTTAACTTGATTGTGGTTAATGTTTACAGGAACTAGCATTCTCACCAGTCACTCATTACGTTCATGTGTTGATGAATATTTTCTAATAATCATAACATATATTATTATTTTACTACACATTACAGCTACTCCTGAATTGCTTAAATATTGAGAAGCGATATTGAAAAGGATAAAAACGAATGAAGTCCCTCACAATATTCTAAACTGATTTCAACTATGGTAGAGATGTTTGTAGAGCAGACCGCACAAAAATAGTCCGATGACGTTTGAGGCACTGTTGCCATATCGCTGTTGTTCCCGCTATGGCGCGGTTATGGTCACTACTGTCTGTTTGACTTACTTGTTGTCTGAAAATAAGATGAATGAAATAAAATGTACGTATATTTGTTTGTGGAGACATCTAATGATATTTATTTATTCCGGTAGATGTTGAGACAGATTAGTAATTTTTCATACACGTACAACAGGCAAGAGTGCTAGACGTTGGGAATAGAATGTTATTGAAAAACAACATCTATCATTGCATTATTTTTGTACTGGATGCACTAGTTATTATAGCGTTGAAATTTTACATAATTTTCTTTTTAATTCTACAAATAAGTATAATAATATTTTACCAGTAGAACAACGATACTGAACTTTTATTTAATCGAAAATATATTATCATTTATTAAATGAAGGAGGAGCGCTCTTCTTATTCGAAAATAACTCATAGCAGTAAATGAAAAATACATACTTGTCAACAATTTTAAATGTATTGTATAGTTTTAAATTTGTTTTTAACTACAATAATAATTAATATTTTATACAAAATTTTGTAATAAAAACTGGATTACAGTCATATTAAGAGTATGAATTGATATACATAATATACTGTATAATAAGTGGTGTCTGGACACTTAATGTGGAAAAATAAATAGTTTCTCCATACCATTAGATAAATATTTACATTTTAATTTGGATATTGAGGTTCGTGATAATAATTAATTAGTAAGTACTACTATTGTACTACTACTAATTAAATGTGTGAACCTCCTGAGTCATTTCCCTGACGTGCAGCAAACAATTTATTGTAATCTATGTATTAAAACACGTTATTTTAGGCTGTGATTCCAGTGACTGTTAGGTAGAGGTTTGTTAAATGTGAGCTTAACACATTTAAAATTCACTAAGTCGAAGTAATGAATATGGAGAAGAGAGTTAGGAAGGAGACTTGTCCGCACATTGTATTATTCATGATGTGGTTTAACGAATATAAGTTGTCTTGCAAATAGCTTTAATGGTTCCTATTTTCCAATATGGTGTTTTGTTCCATTCACTTTAAATCCAAAAGACTGATATAAATAACGACAAACTATGTTTATATAACAATATGGTTATTCCTTATGTTTATAAACTGAGCGTAAGTGAATCCTGAGGAGAAGCCTCCTTTATTTTTGTGTCTTCCGATATCTCGAGAAAGAACTGAGCTGCTAGACGTAAAATCTTGGATGAAGATTCATTTCTATGCAAGCAAAGTTCAATTATTGTGTCACTTTAAAGGATTTGGATAAGTTTTAGCGAACATTTTTAAACTATAATGACAATGAAAGAGTCGTAGATTACATTAATGTATTAACAAACTGTGTACAATTATTTGGAATTTAAACATGTGTTATAGTAATAACCGATAGTATAAATATCTGCTAGGCATATCGAGAGAGATTTAATCTGTAGACTTGAAATCTTTCATGAAATAGAACTTCTAAATGGGCAATACTAGTTTCTATGCTTGTGCATGCGTACATGGGACAATAGGTAGACAATATAGTAATGTATTTGACGACCATATTCTTCAAAAATGTTTAACCAGTCATCGAATCTGATGACTAATATATATATATATATATATATATATATATATATATATATATATATATATATATGGGTACGTATGTATGTATGTATAATAAATGTAATTAGTAGTAAGCATGATAAAATCCAGCATTAAAAACGACTACACTAAATAATAAACTAGAATAAATAATGAAGTCTAGTAATTCTTGTATGGTAAAAATGTAAGGTATAAATTATTGTAGGGTCAGCTATTACGGGGAAAACTAAATATTATTATATTACAGGAAACTAGAAAAGACATAGTAGGCTCGTTCCAAAAACATGTTTATAATTAGAACTTGTTGGCTGAGCGTAAGCAAAGCCTATCACTGGAGGGTCTGACAAAAATCATTTCTGTCTGTGGGCCCACACAAAGTTTCGAGAACTAAGTGATCTATAGTTTTAAGTTTAGCATTAAGGTTAATTTCTATATAGGCAACATCGAGTTCAGTGATGGTGCATATCATTCCATTGGATATGGCTGGGAATTAGTGAATATTGTGTCATTGACCTTATGGGTAACCATAATGGGAAGAAGAAAAGAATAATATAAATAGATTTTAAAACAAACTGAACAAAATCATATGACATTTTAAAATGTGACATAATAGCACATGTAGCCTAATGTGAACTACAGAAATGTTTACATACAAATTTATGTTCTTATATAACACAGAGTACATTATAAAATATGTAAGATGAAAAAGTAAAAGTCATTCTCCTTATCTAAGATTAGTTAGATATAGAGAAAAAGTATTTCTTCTTAAAAAATTGTTTTATATTTTAAAGCAACATATTAAACATAATAGAAGGATTTTATTTTATTTATTGAACAATTTAATGATTTTGTGTTTTTTAATGTCCTAGCGTTTGGTTGTGCTTCAATAAAATTAATGTTTTACTGTTTAATTTAAAAAGGTTGAATATGGAAAATAATGAATGAAAATAGGAATCTTAATGCTTGAATTATTCAAACTTTTTTATAAGTTGTTCACCATTAAACTATATAAATACATCTGGTAATCAAACGGATAAAAATGCTTGAATATTATTCCTTTAATATATTTGTAATAATTTATTTTATTGACGAAATGTACTCAAAAGCTGCATATACTTTTAAGGATTTTTTATAATTCCCACCATTCATAAAACAATGCAATATCAGTATACGTAAACAAAAAGTTCAACGTATTTTTATTAATATTTAAATATAATTTAGGATATAAATGGAATTATAATGGACGCTAAAAGGACTAAATTGTAGATAGGCTGAAGTTAACGGAGGAGAACTATTTAGCGACATCTACTTTACATATTATGAAACAATCGACAGCCTGAAAACTAAGTGTTTGCTTCGTGCCGCGCTTGTGCTTGTCGAGTACTTGACAGCTCCACATGTTCCTACTGAAATATTTTTCTATAGAATTACTCCAGTTTCAAGTCGGTTTATGACAGCTCGTAAAATAAGTTCTCAAGAAACGAAAACACCAATTCAAGCCAAGTAAGGTAACTCAACTTCAACATTTACAACTCTCAACGTTGATTCATGGGATAGATAATTACCCAACAAGTTGTGTAACAGCGGATTACTGCTACTAGGACGCGCCTCACAGTAACCTGCCCATGGGTTTTACAATGGGTTATGTCAATAATAGTTTCATTTATTTCCGACGGGATTCCTGAATTAAACAATAAATAAAAAATAACCTAGCACCAGTTACAAAAAGGATCTGTAGTACATTATACAACATTTACAACAAAAATAATAATTAATGTATTAGTAATATAACAATACCTTTACAAATCCAAACTTTGATTCCCGGGATGTGTAATTTTTGAAAATATATATTACGTGTAATAGGTATTTACCCAACAAGTTGTGTAATGGCTGATTACTGCTACTCGGAGTCCCCCACGTTGTAATATAGGTTGTACGTGAAGGGTTAGGCAAAATAATATCTCATACCGTTTCTTTTGGGCGGATCATTTATTGCAATATGTGCACAATAGATTCCTCAGTGTCCTATAATATTAAATATATTTTAAAAAATAGCTGCCTTATAGAAATGTAAAAAATAAGAGTAATTAAATAAAATCATATATAATAACAACAACGACAAAATGGGACAGAGTAGATGAAGGATATAATGGGATTTCGAACATTTGACATCTTGATGTGTTAAAAAATGTATAACAGAAAGTAAAAGGGGAAAACATAACCGTACACTGCTAGGAAACCAGACAGGAGAAAATGAACCTAGACGTTGTCACTGCACAGGGTGCAAGTCACGAGCTCGAGAAGTCAAGAGTACACACGTCACACCAGCGTATAAAGTGGGATATAGTTCTCTTCTTTTTTTTTCCTTTCTTTCTTTTTTGTCTACTAATTATCTTCCCACCTGACGAGGATTTTAATCCTCGAAACATTATTATATAACTTATATCTTATAACGAGGAAAAATATTCGAATGCCTATTATCCTTTTAAATCTTCTATATTCAATACAAATTTTTAAATAAAGGGAGAATATAAATAGATTATACAAAAGTTACAGCAAAAATAATAACTATTAGTAAAACCACATACAAACAATGTAATAAAAACTGTCTAAAGAATCAAATACCACCGTGAGTTTGTTCATGTTACACCAAGAATTTGGAAATCGTGAGACTCTTTAAAATCATCAAAATAAACGACTGAGAGATGTACATAAATAGCAGGACTGTGTTAATAATGTAAGTACATAATACTATTTCTGACCAATGTTCTGTTTAATGGCTAGCTTAGATTAACTACACAATCATCAGGTATAAGATTCTCACCATTCCAAGCCCTTGCTCAGAGTTTGAGAAAGATCAGCTGTTTAAAACTGTAGGCTATAAATTGTAAGGTATTGCTGTATTGGTGACGTAATGCGGGTTATTAATACATTGGCGGGATGAAAGAATTTAACTGTGGGGTTAGTTAAAAACATCGATATTACAGGATTGAATATTACAGATTATGAAATGTATAGCGTGTCTTTTTACAAACGAAAACAACTGTAATTTTATATATTTGACTACATTGTATTAATAATATTGAGACATTTTAATATTTACCGTTAATAGATTTTACATTACAATAAATAACTGTTATTTGGAAACTGTTATGTGTGTATTCCTTACATGTATTATAATTTTTGTAACTATCGGATATTTTCCACAGTTAAAAATGTGTATACATCTTCTAAATAGTAAATTTAACTATAATTTTAGTTGTTAAATGTTTAGTTAAACGTCTGTACTTGTATGTTATAATAATATATTATTTGCACATAACGATTAACTCAAAAATATACATTATTTCAAATTGGTATGTGTTACATTTATTATTTGGTAAATACATGACAACTGTAAATAACTGTAAATACGAGAGTAGTTTTTGGAAAACATATGCTCATTTTGTCTTTGACAAATCACTCAAGGACGCATGGAGATAATAACCAGTGAACTTAGACTTTTATGCATAGATGAAACTTATGAAAAATAAAAAGAGAAATTGAAAAAAGAATGAGAAAATGTGAAACAAAGCCTTGTATTGACTTTGTAAGTTCCTTTGTTGGGAGTGGACATTCCTTTGTTACTGTATCGTTTCTATCAGACTTGCGACAACTTCCAAACCTTTCTCTTTGTACGTTTTATCCACCCCAACAGCAAATTTTGTTCTGTTCCGGATTTATAAAAATTAATGTAATAACATATTTAAACCTATTCCAATATTTATTTAAGTCACTGTGAGCTCTATAACTCTGCATTGCTTTTTACACACTGTTATATATTCTCCCCTTCACATGAAATATCTTAAATCATAAATAACTTTAACAGAAAGTTAAACAACCGTATCCATAGGCATATATACAATTAATCTAGCGTCAAAATCTAAATAAGCATAAATGAAACATCTCGTCACAACAATGATGCACTAACACAACAGCGTAATATTTGTGTTTATCTCTACTTATTTCTTTATTATTGATGGTGGACCAGTATATTAAATTTTTTTTTAATTAGGCCAGTATATTAAAAAACGTATTTTTTAAGTTGCAGTAATGATATGTGTTTGTGATGTGAGTAAATGATATGTGTGAAAAATGTGTTTGGAAAAAAGACATGAAAATAATAATATTTTGGGACACGTTATAATTTTTTTTAGCAGTAACAAGAAATATTCTAAAATATTTAATACATTTTAGGAATGTAATTAATATAATGTGTTCTTCTTATATCTAAGAAATTATGTTTTAAAGGTAGGTATATGGGGCTAAGAAAGCAAAAGAGCTAGGCAAGGTAGTAGACAATAAATATGATAGTAACCATGGAAGCTGATGAAACAGCTTTGCTAATGCGTCGAGTCAGAGCTAAAAATAGTTTCATTGTAATGAATATAAACACATTTCTAGTCCTACAGTCCTAATGTTAATTGGGAGTATTGCTGCTCAAATTGAAAGGCATAGTGAACAAATGGTCAGTTTCTATTGTTGTCCAAGAGTTGTTCTATTGAGTGCAAAACCACTTGCACCTACTGACATGAATGTGGAGCAAAGGTCCGCAATTATTAATATTGAATTTCCTATTGTAGACCCTCACTTTGTGATGTTACTGTATTCTCAGAACAAATGATAAAACATATTCAATCACACATTCAAGTTTGTTGGTAGCTCAGCCAACACCCATGTGTATACTTACATATTTGATCTCTTCTAGCTATCTCGACTAGTTTTTATGTTATTTAGATATCTCGAATACTTATTTATCCCATATATTTTTTTCGACTAGTCTTTTTCTAATTTAGTTTCACAACTACGTTTATAGTTACCTCAGTTAGTGTTATACTATAAAGTAATCTTGACTATTCTGTATCTCATTTAGTTTCACAACTACGTTTCTAGTTACCTCAGTTAGTGTTATACTATAAAGTAATCTTGACTATTCTGTATCTCATTTAGTTTCACAACTACGTTTCTAGTTACCTCAGTTAGTGTTTATACTATACAGTAATCTTGACTAGTCTGTATCTCATTTAGTTTCACAACTACGTTTCTATTTACCTCAGTTAGTGTTATGCTAATAAAGTAATCTTGACTATTCTGTATCTCATTTAGTTTCACAACTACATTTCTAGTTACCTCAGTTAGTGTTATGCTATAAAAGTAATCTTGACTATTCTGTATCTCATTTAGTTTCTCACAACTACATTTCTAGTTACCCTCAGTTAGTGTTATGCTATAAAGTAATTCTTGACTATTCTGTATCTCATTTAGTTTCACAACTACATTTCTAGTTACCTCAGTTAGTGTTATACTATACAGTAATCTTTGACTATTCTGTATCTCATTTAGTTTCACAACTACATTTCTAGTTACCTCAGTTAGTGTTATGCTATAAAGTAATCTTGACTATTCTGTATCTCATTTAGTTTTCACAACTACGTTTCTAGTTACCCTCAGTTAGTGTTATACTATAAAGTAATCTTGACTATTCTGTATCTCATTTAGTTTCACAACTACGTTTCTAGTTACCTCAGTTAGTGTTATACTATTACAGTAATCTTGACTAGTCTGTATCTCATTTAGTTTCACAACTACGTTTTTCTAGTTACCTTAGTTAGTGTTATACTATACAGTAATCTTGACTATTCTGTATCTCATTTAGTTTCACAACTACGTTTCTATTTACCTCAGTTAGTGTTATGCTATACAGTAATCTTGACTATTCTGTATCTCATTTAGTTTCACAACTACGTTTCTAGTTACCTCAGTTAGTGTTATGCTATAAAGTAAATCTTGACTATTCTGTATCTCATTTAGTTTCACAACTACGTTTCTAGTTACCTCAGTTAGTGTTATGCTATACAGTAATCTTGACTATTCTGTATCTCATTTAGTTTCACAACTACGTTTTCTATTTACCTCAGTTAGTGTTATGCTATACAGTACTCTTTGACTATTCTGTATCTAATTTAGTTTCACAACTACGTTTCTATTTACCTCAGTTAGTGTTATACTATACAGTAATCTTGACTATTCTGTATCTCATTTAGTTTCACAACTACGTTTCTAGTTACCTCAGTTAGTGTTATACTATAAATTAATCTTGACTATTCTGTATCTCATTTAGTTTTCACAACTACGTTTCTAGTTACCTCAGTTAGTGTTATGCTATAAAGTAATCTTGACTATTCTGTATCTCATTTAGTTTCACAACTACATTTCTAGTTACCTCAGTTTAGTGTTATACTATACAGTAATCTTGACTATTCTGTATCTCATTTAGTTTCACAACTACGTTTTCTAGTTACCTTAGTTAGTGTTATACTATACAGTAATCTTGACTATTCTGTATCTCATTTAGTTTCACAACTACGTTTCTATTTACCTCAGTTATTGTTATGCTATAAAGTAATCTTGACTATTCTGTATCTCATTTAGTTTCACAACTACATTTCTAGTTACCTCAGTTAGTGTTATGCTATAAAGTAATCTTTGACTATTCTGTATCTCATTTAGTTTCACAACTACGTTTCTAGTTACCTCAGTTAGTGTTATACTATAAAGTAATCTTGACTATTTCTGTATCTCATTTAGTTTCACAACTACGTTTCTAGTTACCTCAGTTAGTGGTTATACTATACAGTAATCTTGACTAGTCTGTATCTCATTTAGTTTCACAACTACGTTTCTAGTTACCTTAGTTAGTGTTATACTATACAGTAATCTTGACTATTCTGTATCTCATTTAGTTTCACAACTACGTTTCTATTTTACCTCAGTTAGTGTTATGCTATACAGTAATCTTGACTATTCTGTATCTCATTTTAGTTTCACAACTACGTTTCTAGTTACCTCAGTTTAGTGTTATGCTATAAAGTAATCTTGACTATTCTGTATCTCATTTAGTTTCACAAACTACGTTTCTAGTTACCTCAGTTAGTGTTATGCTATACAGTAATCTTGACTATTCTGTATCTCATTTAGTTTCACAACTACGTTTCTATTTAACCTCAGTTAGTGTTAATGCTATACAGTACTCTTGACTATTCTGTATCTAATTTAGTTTCACAACTACGTTTCTATTTACCTCAGTTAGTGTTATACTATACAGTAATCTTGACTATTCTGTATCTCATTTAGTTTCACAACTACGTTTTCTAGTTACCTCAGTTAGTGTTATACTATAAATTAATCTTGACTATTCTGTATCTCATTTAGTTTCACAACTACGTTTCTAGTTACCTCAGTTAGTGTTATGCTATAAAGTAATCTTGACTATTCTGTATCTCATTTAGTTTCACAACTACATTTCTAGTTACCTCAGTTAGTGTTATACTATACAGTAATCTTGACTAGTCTGTATCTCATTTAGTTTCACAACTACGTTTCCAGTTACCTCAGTTAGTGTTATACTATACCGTAATCTTGACTGGTCTTTATCTCATTTAGTTATATCAAATATTTTTATCTTATTTAGTTCTCTTAACTAAATCTTATAGCATGTAGTTATCTAAACTGGTTTTTATCTCATATAGTTATCCAAAGAATTGATTAATAAATTTATTTATCTCGACCAGTTACTATCTCATAAGAGAAGAGATCCTGACTATTGACACAGGTCGATTAATATTAAAAGCCCCCAATATAGAGACAATTTCCAGTATTTGCCTGATAGTGCAGTAAGGAGAAAAAGTTTACGGCGCTTTTCTCTGTCTCACTCCACTTTGATTGTGACCATTATGGCAGTAGAAAAACAAGGTAAGATTTATTATTCCTAATTTATGTTATTATTAATTTATTCATAACTATAACAGTCATTTAAAAAAATAAAAAATAACCGACAGTCAAAACCAATGATTTTGATCAACGGGTAGATCAAAATTTAAATTTGAGAAATGAAAGTTAAACACAGCAAAATACTGCACAGTTTTTGAAAGTGGTACAAAATTTCTAGAAACGCATATGTCATATACTAAACAATTAATTCTAAAATATACATTATATAGACGTTTTCCTTCTAAATGTAATGTGTAATGTAGCCTAAGTAGCAAATATTTACGCGTTTAGAACTTTACACAGAATTTGATTATTACTGCTATAATAAATGCGATAGTTATACGCATTATCCACTATTTAGTCGTACAAATAGATAAAGATAATGAAAATCGCCATTTCCAGGATCTGCGTATGGTTTGCTTGCTTCATATTTTTAACACTTGATAACCTCCCACTTTGATCTCTACCAAAAATAGACGATTGGTTTCCTTATCAAGAAACATTCCTCTATCGATTTTAAGAATACCCAGATCGTGTGCTTGTACCAAATGGACGACTTGATGCAGTACAATAAAAACCATATTAAAAATAGTAATTAAAAACGACATAGAAACGAACAGTTTTGTCACAGACAGGACACACTTAAAGGCTGAATGAAGATAATTAACGACCAAAGGGTGTCGGTGGAGGTAAAAGTGGAGGCCTGAGGCAGGTATCATCAAGAAGGCCGAGTCGGTGTCAGTATGCCAGATGCAGGCCGCCGCCGGCACCCCGCCCCACCCACTCCTCTCGGCTAACATTCTGGTTAGTGCTCTGTTTATCTGTTCATTACATCAATGTTCTGTTGAAATTTACATTAAAAAGTAAATGCGTGGTTGTTTTGAGTTTTGTTTCTTATGATTTTCCGTCCGTAAGGGCCCAAGACTTAATAGGAAATCTTGTTTTACTCTGAAAATATGGAAAGGCTGAGAGAGATGTTACTTTTTATATCTTCCTTTTTCTTCCTTTAAGATTATACTCTGAGGAAACATCTCATTTCAACTTGTTAAAAGGTCCTTTGTATTTGAAGTTTCATGATATTTATCCTGAGGCAAGGTTTGGGAGTAGGGTCGACTTCTGCTGAGATCACATGTATCGCATCCAGTATTAGGAGGAATGGTGGGCACTATATCACAGTCGTGTGACCTTGAAAGAAGCAGAGGCAAGAGGGTTGTCGATTGGGGTAAAGGTGAAGGCCTGAGGCAGATTTTATCAAGAAGGCGTGTCAGTGTTAGTATGTCAGATGCAGACTGTCGCCTTTGTACCAGCCTCTTATAGTCAAAGCAGGCAGGGGATGGTACTTCCTCATGTATAGTCTTTCAAGAAACTTGAAAAGGGAGTCCCGCCTATTCCAACAGTCTTCCTCAGTATCAAAGTAGTCCTATTGTAAATTTTCAATATTAGCGGGTATTGATGTGATGCTCCTAGACATAAGTTTTAATTTTTCCGTATGATAAAAATCCGTGTTTACCTCACGAAGTAAATGTGTCTTTAGGAGCTCGAATTTGCTCCGTTCGTAAAACAATTGTCGACATCAGATTAGTTTACTAGTAATTTTGAAACACAAATGTAACTGCTATATTTTAAAGGGATATATTTTCATTCCCCTAACAGTCAACTCGCTTTCCACAGTCACTGCTAAGCAAATGTTGATATAAGGAAGGGTTCAGAACATAAAACAAATATTTGCTACTCATGGACATATTAAACAATATTTGCACTCCGAAGTAGACAGAGCATTGCCGTGGATTCTAGTCTACAATCAGTTGAAACCGTAATAAATTCCTGAAGTTGACTTAACAAGATTTCGCAGCCGAGAACAAGTTTCTCGAGATAGTCAAACACGCATTTAGCTCGCGAGCCTCCCCGTCACTTTCTCAAGTATTCCGGGGAAGGCTCTTTTACTGAATATAAGAGTGATCCATTCAGTGAGTGAATTCTAAGACTTTAGTGAGGTCTACCTTTATAATATGTTGATTGAATGTAAAATCTCGTATTATTTTTAAAGACGTTGTTTTTATTTCAGATAAGATGATTCATACTACAATTTTAATTAAACATATTAAACTATATAGTCCATTGGACTATTCGAACATTTTGCCTATTCTTGAAATTCTTACACAATAACAGTCTAGGAGCCAAGAGCCGATTTGCACAGTATAAAAGCACACAACCTAGACTTTCTTCAAAACGATAGAAAAATTGTATATGAAAGAAAACATTTAACAGTCGCGCTAATTTTTTTAGAGGTTGAATAGGGATGTTAACAAAAGGTTAAACATACGAAACACTAATTTTTGTATTGGGTAATCTTTTTATAACTTTACACATTGAAAACCATCCATCAGATACGTATATATTTGTTATATTATCGTCAGCTAATTAGAGAAGGAGACTGCTAAGTGTTTTAAGTGAAGAACGTTATAATATGAGAAAATAATTATCATTTCATATTTGTAACCTTGTGGATACCATGACATCTCGACGTTTACCAAACGTAGCTCGGCTGGTGATTTTTTTCTTTTTTATGTAAGATTCTTCATGATAAAAATACAGATTTGTGAAATTTCTAGATCAAATTCTGATAGCAAATCATTAAACGCCACTCTATACACTCATATTTTTGTTACTGAGGAGATTTCGTTCGTAAAATGTGGCACACACGCTGGTAAGAATCAGTATTTCGAAATATTTTCATGACAGGGCGGGTAACAAACGATTCTTTGATGTTTGGTGCAAACTAAAGTTCCCTTATAAATCCGACAATTCTTATAAGCCCTTTGGTTTCACATTTCGGTTGCAGTGTGGATATGCACGAGAATTTCTGCTACAAATATGTTATGGATCATATTATGGTATTTATAAATAATTTTAGGTTCATTATTTATTTCCGTCTGTTAGGTAACTGGAAACATAGTTGTGAAACTAAATGAGATAGCGGTAGCCATCTTGATTTTAGGACAATAAGTACAATGTTAAATGCTGGCTGTAGCGGTGCCCATCTTGATTTTAGGACAATAAGTACAATGTTAAAAGCCGGCCGTAGTGGTGGTATTCTTGATTTTAGGACAATAAGTACAATGTTAAAAGCTGGCTGTAGCGGTAGCCATCTTGAGTTTAGGACAATAAGTACAATGTTAAATGCCGGCTGTAGCGGTGGCCATCTTGATTTTAGGACAATAAATACAATATTAAACCACTTTTACAATATTATTTTACACGTAGAACTATGGAAGATGTCTCATTTGAAATTCATAGAGCATTTAAAATACGTCAAAGAGCATGAAGTTTAACCCTGTGCTTATGGCAAAAACTCAAGTTCGTTTCACTACAGCTGACACTTAATATCACATATTGGAGTGTATCTAGAAACTGTCCAGATTACCAGTGAACTATGTACGAAAACTAGTCTACAACTCGTGTCTGGAGAAGCCTATCTGGGACCTGGAAGCCCCTCTGCGAGATTCAGTGAGTTAAATTCATGTACTGTTTTCATGGTTAATTTCTTTCCAATGTGTACCTTGTTCCTCTCCTAGCCCATAATGTCCTTCCTGTTTCTACCTTTGGTACATTTTTTATTCCCACCGGGCCGGAATCATAAGCATTGCCGTAATACCCGAAAGCTACTTGGTGTCCAGACAGGAGAAAATGAACCCAGGCCTTGTCACTGCATTCATATTGAATTTTAATTTGATCGGATCTAGCATTCTTGAGTTACGGAGCATATAAAGTATTTTACAAACGTGCAATAGACGTAATAGGGCTTCATGGTATCTGGAAGTACATTACACTTTTACTGCATTTAAAAATATACATTATAGTGAAAGATGACTAAGTTAAGGATTAAAAGTATGGAAACCTCCTATAAAAGACCCGCATCACTGCCATTAGTCCATTGTTCCAGTCCATTTATTCGTCCTTGTCTATTCCCTCCCACTTTTTCTTAGGTAAAGTTTTTAGAGGCTGTAAACTTGAATAAAATTGTTGTTTTGTTTGATTTAAATAATGTTCTCATTAAATTACTTAGCACAAAAGAGGAGAAAAATTATGGCTGCGTCCTTTTTATGGCAAAAAAGAATATAATTACCTGTACAGGAGGTAATTAAGTATACCTTCTACAGTTTATGACTCACTTTACATGGTAATATTTAAGGTGAGCTAACAGTTTAAATGTATGAAACCGTCAAGAAATAAGGGAGTGTCGAGGGCTAAGCAGTCTAAGGCATCGGATTTCGAATCTGTGTTACGGATAGCGAAGTTTCATATCCTATCTATGACCAGCACATTTTGTCATTACTAGCGACCTTGTACTCTATCAACTTTCTCCGATATTCTGTTTCATAAGTCCTCGTCCAGGCTAGTGGTCCACGAAATCGGGCAGAATAAGGCTTAAATGGTAGCGTCCTCTCCTGAAATTAAGGGAAAACAATTAGCGAATTTTTATTTTAAACCAATGTGTCTTCCTTTACATGAGCTTATTAAAATCGCGTCGATGTCTGTCCGTCTGCAATAAATCTTACTTGAAAAGTTCTAGACACTTGGTAAATGGGTTACCCTTGGTTCAAGGAAGACCACTTGATTTTGGAAAGTCCACCCACGCACTCTTTAGTCACGTTCAATCGAGTCCTTTGTTAAATGATTTATTGAAAGTAATATTTTAAGTTTTATATATCATGAATGCACAATAAATGATTTGGTACATAAATAAATTAAATACAACGGTTTGTGAGGTATCTTTTCTTAACTGTAAAAGACTTTGTAAGGTCACATATCTCTTTGCCATTAAACTTAAACACTGTAGCTTTAGAAACACACAGTCAATCCAGAAACCAAACTCGGTGTATGTGAGAGAGTTTCTATCAATCACCCGGATTGATTGAGTGGACTCTGTCCTCGAGGGCCGGGAGTTGTTACACTAACGACCCGTTTAAGCAAGAAGTGATCGCCTTGAGTGCGAAATCCTCGACACATTCTCACACACACACACACACACACACACACACACACACACACACACACACACACACACACACACACACACACACACACACACACACACACACACACACATATATGTGAATTCTAACGAGCTTTCAAGCTAAAATGAATGATTAGGTAATAGATATATAAGTATTATATAGTTATTATGCAAGGTAATTTGTAACGTGGGCTGTGTTGGTTTTCAATTAATTTCGACCATTCACTATCATTTTAAATATAGGGATGAACTTTTTTATAAATTTTTATAAATAAACATCCTATATTTTATGATTTAAGAATTTTTATTCTTGAGTTTTTATAAATTTATTCGTTTAGCTATAGTACTGTAGGCTTTGAAAATGTTGTAATTCACCATCGGAAGTACTGTAGGTAGGATATTTTCCCTATATACAATGGTAGAATGAAGATGAAAATTGCAGTTGAATTGTATTTAAAACCGAAATTGATAATCAAATTCAAGGTGATAATTTAGAAAAATTAAATTTTTCTATCATGCTGGAGATTAGTGGCAATTAAAAAAATATTTTAAAGCAAGCAGTTTAAAAATAAGAAGAGTTCCCAGTTTTAAGTTTTTTATGGCTTACTGTTTAAAAGATACTAATACAACCCAAGTTAATAAAATTACTCTGTAATAAATTCAAAATTATCTAATACTGAGCTCTAGTGTACGTTAAGTTCATTTGCTTTCGTTTTATTATGCTGTTATAACAAAAATAAAAAGTGTTTTTTTGACTTTTATAGCTCATATTATTTAAGTAAGAAACAAAATATAAGACGCAAGAGATTTTTTGTATTCGTTATTTCTTCAAGTTGATGACTAGTTTTAATACAAACGGGGAGTGAAAAATACTTATCTTAGTAAATAATACAAGCATAGTATTATTGGGTTTAAACAAAACATAAACATAAAACATGACACTAATTATAAAATGTTTTACCACTGTTGATTTGTTCCTCCTTAAATGATATAATTGTGGAGTTCATAGATATTTGAAGTAAAAATATCACAAACCTAAAGCATAAAATAATATAAACTCTTTAGTATTTAAAATTAGCGTTCAAAATGATAAATGTAATCTTAAAATTTATTTGGATTGTTATAATATATTATTTCTAGACTTTTCATACATTTTAATGGAACTGTTTCTACGCTAGTGGGGTTATAACTTATTACACTAAACCTTCTAAAAGAAAAACTGTCTATACCCATATGCAAATTGATATGACTGTCACGGGAATCGTCTTCATGACCCCTCTGTTAAAGAGAATGCCGCTCTACCCTGAAACTACGGTGAATTTAGAAAAATATACAACTTCATCAATATTTACTTAGAATTTTACTAGAAAACGCCGAAAGGATCGTCCTGAGTAAAAGTGAAGTATAAGCTGAAGCGTAGAATTGAACTACACATAAACGTGTAAAGATCAATTTTTATATTTTAATCGAGTATACATTTTCAATTTTTGGCACAGTGGAATCTCAAAAATCTTAATTAATTGTTTGCAAGAAATCAAATTTGAATCGTAAAATAAATGATAATATTTAAAAAGTTCCTGCAACAAATTATCCATGTTTATCTCTTTAAATTAGTAATTAATGCAATTCACATTCAGTTATTTAGTTACTTTCATTACCTGTATCTCTAGTCAATTGAATATAGCATTATTCTTAGATCCACTTTATAAAGGAGTGAGGGCCAGTCAGCGAATTGGGTAAAGAGAGACTGTGATAAATTAAGAGCGGGGCAGCCGGTGACAATAATCCTCTTACTGGACTGAACTCTGCCCGGCACCTGTAGCTCTTACTCTCAGTCTTGTCAATACTGGGAACCCGGTGTCAATATTTTTCCTATTAGTCTGAACTCTGCCACAGCACCTGTACCTCTCACTCTCTTACTCTTAACAGTACGGGGCACTCAGTGACAATAATCCTCTTAACGGATTGAACTCTGCCCAGCACTTGTACCTCTTATCTCTCAGTCTTGTCAATACTGGGAACCCAGTGTCAATATTTCTCCTATTAGACTGAACTGTGCCCAGCACCTGTACCTCTCACTCTCTTACTCTTAACAGTACGGGGCACTCAGTGAAAATAATCCTCTTAACGGATTGAACTCTGCCCGGCACTTGTAGCTCTTACTCTCAGTCTTGTCAATACTGGGAACCCGGTGTCAATATTCCTCTTATTAGACTGAACTGTGCCCAGCACCTGTACCTCTCACTCTCTTACTCTTAACAGTACGGGGAACCCAGTGACAATAATCCTCTTAATGGATTGAACTGTGCCCAGCACCTGTACCTCTCACTCTCTTACTCTTAACAGTACGGGGAACCCAGTGACAATAATCCTCTTAATGGATTGAACTGTGCCCAGCACCTGTAGCTCTCACTCTCTTACTATTAACAATATATTCTCATTTCCTTACCATATTGTGTACGTAATATTCTTACCTTATTTTATAAGAATATCTACTCCATAAGAGTTCAAATTTCACTCAATGATCTCTCGAATGTTTAGTTTAGCTCCAGTTCACCTTCCTTTGTATTGCAGTGTCTGGTATCTGACGCTGTCTCAGACTTCATTATTCGCATCTGGAGTCTTGTTCGTCTTAAGAGATTCAAAGAAAGTTGACGACAAAGAAGCTCAAAACGAATTTTTTGCATCTTTTTGACATAAAATATACCTACGTAGTAATATAGCAGAATATGTGTAATCTACGTGAAGAGGTATTTCCATTGTAATATATAACATATAAAGTAATTTGTTTAAATAAGTCTTTATTTAGTCTTAAATCTTTATAGAGGTATTTTGTCATATAAGACATCTAAAATTGTGTTTATTAAGTGTTTGACAGCAGGATTTAAATAATAAAAGTTCCGTTGAGTGAGGGAAGGATTGCGCCAAAATAAAATATTGTCACCAAATTTTAACATTAACGTTCACTCTATTATTTTTATTTTAATGCATAAATAATCTAAATATTATAATACATCCCATGTTAAGATATAATTTGCTTGTACTCAGCTTATTTATAAATTTATTTTTTTCTGCTATTTTTTCATTGCCATCATGGTTATTCATAAGTCTAAGAGTATTTACTAACGCTCTGGCAAATCCCATGGAGTGAGTGACATTACACCATCATCGAACTCAATGTCACTAATATACGCCTACAAATAAAGCTTCATGCAAGTCTAAGGTCAATTCGTTTTCTACATATCTTGCGGACAGACAGACATACAGAAGGACAGATATGACATGTTTCCAGCCCCACGAGTGATAGGCTTCGCTGACGCTCTGTAAGAAAAATTATTTTCTAAATTAAAATTGTATAAGTAAGTAACAAACTATATAAACATGTTAAGATAAAAAACACTCTAAAGTTTTATTTTAGTAACGTTGACAAAACGTAAAAGTTTAGCAACCACATGAAGTTATTATTTTAGATATATTTATGAACTACAAATAAAATTAAGGTAATAAATACATCTCGGGTGAATAATTTCAGTCAGTGATATACTGTTTAAGATCTATGATATCCTGGATGGGTGCAATATACGATTATTGCAATTCTAATCAGCACCATATTTTGTCTATCAATAAATATAAATGAAACATTGGTAAATCCTGTTTTTGTAACAGGCGAATGTTTGTGTTAGTATCACTGGGAAACAGAGCGGTTATATGTATTTTAGCAGCTAGGCACGAATATGGTCCATAAAACCCTGTGTTATTTATCTAACTCAGTTGTAATGTTTATACTCAGTAGAGCTCCCGAGGATCCCACAGGACCTTGCCAGCCCCGGCACCGAGCACTCGTACAGTGTTTTAATTGTTGCCGCACATCTATCATCTCCTGCCTCGCTTCATTGTTCGGCTTCTGGGCTTTCTGTCTATTTTTAGACAGGAAAAATGACCCTGTTACCGTAATGGACATAGGGATCATAAATAATTTTGACTGTTTATTTATCTAATATTCCAACGGTACAACACTATTTTATAATTACTCGTACTATGCTAATAACGAAAAATCGATACATAATCTTACAACAAGATGAGACTTACAGCAATATAATAAATAAGAATAACAACATAACCAACAACAATAAGAATTATAAATACGGTTAATAATCAATTTTAAGAATATAGATACACTAGATTTGAAAGTTCAACCGAAGAACCGCTGAAGAAGTCAACAGAACATAGAATTCCACTTCCAGTGCGAAGCACTCTATCGATTCCAGTGTTGTAGGAATAGTAGGTGGGTCGGAATTCTCAATGAAAAATTGTCTTTAATCGAGCACCTCTTAAAATTGAAATATCAAGGCTGTTTAGGACGTCAGGGCAATCAAATAGTCCGTTGGAAAGTCTAAACATGAATATTACATCGCAACGTTACATTCTTGTTAGCTCTAGTTTAAAATGGCTTTCAAGTTCGGACACATGAGTTTTGTAAGAATGGGTATCCAAGAAGTGTGGCAAGTATCCTGATAAAACGGAGCCGGGTCCTGTTCAGCATATCAACATGTCCAATCTGATAAGGACTCCAAATAATAGATCCATACTCAAGTACAGGTAGCACCGAGGTCTTATACAGGATATAAAGGTGATTGCATGCAACATTTCAAACATGCAGATAATATCATTCAGGAGATTTCCTACAGACAGATAGATAAACAATGATAAAAAAAGAATTTTATATAAAAATGACGCATTATAGATTTCACTAATTTTTACACAAATTCTTTTAGACGTTATGTTCATTTAATGTTTAAATAATAAAAGTATACACGCCATATCACTATTGAGTTTTTATAACATCTATTAAATCTGCTATTTTTTCTTACCATCGCGGTTGCCCATAAGACCAATTTAAAAATATTCGCTAACGGTCAACACCATCCCAGGGAGGCTCTTGACTTCTAATCTATTAGAAATTAATTTCTTAAATTTAATCAGTGTTTCACTGTTTTAATCAGCTTTACCTGATGAAGGGCAGTGAGAATACACAGGTTTCTCTGGCATATTGGTGTGTTACAGCAACATTACTGTGTGTTACAGAAATTTCAACATTGGAAGACGAGCAGGAAATATCCCGGCAATTCTAAGTCGTCAGCTTTTAGGTACTCAACTGACTGCTAGAAACTTTAGATATTAGCCAATGCCTTGTCCGCAACCCCTGGAGATATGTTGAAAACCGACCATTTAAAAAAGAATATTTCTAACTATTTTGAAAAACACCTATAAAAATGTGTTCTGTTGAGTTACCATATAAAACAAGATAGAGATGCACCACACCATGTGTCGCGTAACAGGGGTCACTGAGTTGAGTGCAAAAGTCAAGCGTATAGCTCATTCCATTAGACTGTATGTCACATGTTAAAATGGCACATTATTGTACTTATTGTGTTCACAAATTTATTTATTTTGCTATTTTCTCGTTTCCTTCATGGTTACCCATAAAACAAATGAACAAATTTCCACTAATGGTCAACTAAATCCTATAGAGTGATATGCAATATCATTAAACTCAATGTTGCCTATATAGAAATTAAGCTTTATGCAAAATTCCAAGTACATAGGACAGTCCGCTTTCTAGATATCAAACAGTCAGACAGATATATAAATATATATATATATATATATATATATATATATATATATATATATATATATATATATATATCGACAGATAAAAATTTTTTTCAGCCCCACGTTAATATTCAGCCAATAATAAACATACCCACTTATATATTGTTCCTTCTATGTAATCCATAATCACTGTTGGATGATACTTCACTAAGCTGTTTGGATGACATATCGCTCCGTTTACAAGTGCGTTTCGGTAATTCTGTCACATGAAAATGAATGTAGGTAGACTGAGATATTTACTTATATATGAAATAGTCTGGACTAAAGGATGACACTTAACGGTATCCCTGAATAATACAAGAGTGACGATAAATTACGCTCTCCACTCGCTGCTACTGCACTTGACAATATGACCGCGGCCCGGCCACCATAACTGTATCATGCCCATACGGGTGTTTCGTAATTTGTAAAGAGTGAGACAACGTTCTGACTGAGACAACATATTTTATAACCACTTTTGGAAACTGGAGTTAATATTAAAAAATGTATATAGTTGTATATTATCAATCATCGACAGTGTAATGGAGGAAAACAAACTTATTGCAACAAAAAACATTTTTCAAACCAAAAATAATAGTTACAGTTACAAAGTATTTCTGGTTTACAATAATTCTTCTCTAGGATTAACACTAAGAAATATACTTGCATAAACACCAAACAGTTGTTCTTGTTGACATTTTCCCCAAGAACGTTTATAATCAGTGGAAAATCGTTTGTAAAATAAAGAATACATTCTTTATCAAATACAATAGTAACGATAGTTTATACAATGTTATCTTATGTGGTTTACCATTATATAGTAAAGGCATAAAATTTATCTTTGCAATATGAATTGTACCTTTGAAGTGTACCGTAAATTAGTTAATTAAATTTCATACAATGTAAATTTCGCAACCTAATCAGCCAGTATAATATAATATTATTTTACATCCAATGTTCCGGAACTAAATTATTGGGCGGAGTAACTACCTAATTGGCACGCGTATGAATTTTTTCTTCTAACCCTTTGTAGCAGCCCAACTACGTAACCGATCAGACCTCGCGCGCTTTGTCCGCGAGTTTAACATTAGCTGATGTACCTCACGTGTTGTTTGAATAGATGGCTACCACTTCCCAACTTCTATTCCTCTTCTAGAAATAACCGTTTTTTAGACTACAGCTTCAATGTCTCGTGCCAAGGGACGCCGATACCCGGGTTGTGAGTCTACCTATTGTGAAGGGAAGTGAAATATTATTGTTTTGTAAAGTAAAACGTCGTACGCATAATTCAATAGAACATTGGATATTTTAGGCCCACCTAGAAGATATACATTTAGTTATTATATTCTAATTGGCAGCAACGTGGCAGTACATAACTTTTCCTTTACCATCTAAAAGTGGTGCTTTTAAGTTTTCGCAATTAAAACTGAACTTATAAGTAAACTTTGTATTTCTAGTATTTATTACTACGACCTCAGAAGTCACCACCCCCATGTTGTTATCGTCATACGGTACACAAATTTATTGCGCGAATCTGCTATTGATGTGCCTACTCTGCCATCAACTGGGTTGAAACTGAGTGAAAAACGCCACAATGCCTGCCATTAAAATAGAATATTTTTCTAAAGATGAGTTGGTATTTGAACTGATATCTAGAGGTATTAAATTAAATAGTGACTGTACAGTAAATGAAAGTCCTTAAGACAGTGTTTGAGAAACAATATTTTACCTTACTCCTAGTAGCCTATTAAAAATAGATCACAATCAGGAAGTAAAACTTCTCAGTGAAAAAGTGATATTATTAGAACATGGGTGCAGTGAATTGAACAGTGCTAGTTCACCTTTAGAAATCACCCAAATTCCAAGAAAAGTGTAAAACATTTAATAAACCGTTTATTTTTAGACAACCAGCTTGAACTAAATTCTGTACATAGTGAAACTTTATCAGCTTTAAAGTGTAGGCTAGTAAAATGTTGAACAACAGTTAGCTAAAAACTTGCTACCTACAGTGAACCTAGAACAGCTTAAGTGTTTAGAAGCCAATTTAAAATGAATCATTAGAACAAGATGAGGCTATGGAACAGGCAGTGAAAGAACAAATAGGCCCTATTTCTGTACAACCACCAACAATATCACAGCCTACTGCCAGTACCCCCACTTTGCCTATAATGCCTATTTATAATGCAAACAATGATTGTATTAGTCAACCTATGTCTGGTTTAAATATGTTTAATAAGTTAAACAACCCTGTAGAATGTTATTTACAAAATTTTACAGTAACAAATGGCTTAGTAGTACCTGAGCTAATAAACTTTTTGAAAACTTTGTTAAAACTAAAATGTGAAACTAGCCTATCAGAAAATGAAATTTTAGCATTGTTACCATGTTATGCAAAAGGTCCACTTTTAGCCAAAATAATACAGTGTAAGTCTATCATGCCCAATGTCAACTATCTACACAGGGAATTAATTAGTGCTTTTATCCCTGTAGGCCTAATTGAAAGACTTAGACTAGATTTAGTTTATAGGCCACAAAGGTTTGGATGAGCCCACTGTATGAATACATCTATGACATCAAAGAGCTCAGTCAAGTTTTATTGTGTAACATAAGTGAACAGGACTTGGTAACTTGTATAAAAAGAGGTATTAAGCCTACAGATAGAAATAAGTTAATTTTTGAAAACAATCCCATTTGTTTTACAGATTTTGGAAAATGTGTGTATAGCTAGTAACAATATACCTTTAATGATAACTTAAGGGACAATTTAAGTAAGACATATTATGTTAACAACATGTATCCACCACATGTTGAACCTAGGAATAGTAGGCCTACTATCAAAAACCCAAAGTTATGTTTCAATTGTAATAGGCCTGGTCACTTAGCAAAAAATTGTTTTTAGGAATCCAAAAAACTAGTTGAAAGGGGAGTGGTATTACACACAACACCTAAAAATATCCCTCCCCGGTTTCATAAGTTTAAGAATAATAATTTTATAAATTAGTAATACAGTAAGAAAAGAAAAACACTTTTTTGTGAGAGTCTATGGTAAGGTAATTAAAAATTGGAGTAAATTAAACTATAGAAAACCTTAATTTAAGACTAAATGTTAGACAGTGTAACAATATGCCTTTAATTGAAGCTATAGTGGGTAAAAATGTAAAAACAAACTGCTTATTAGATACTGGTGCTACAAGAGATATAATTAGTAAAGAATTTTATGATAGCCTATTGTTGAATAAAAATGTTTCTAAATTAATGAAGTCAGATGATAGAATGTTTGGTGCAAATAACACTGAAAATTAAAATGTTTTGGTTACTGTTATGCTAAGATAAAAAATTTCTAAATTTTGTTGGAAAGTAAAATTTATTGTATTGGATAATTTTAAAATGGGACATTGTATTGGGAAACCCATTTATAACTAATAGCAAATTAATTTTAGATCTTGATGGAGATTCATGTTATTTTAAATTCAATTGTAATGAGAAAATAACTATTGTCAGACAACAGCCTTTTGAACATGAAGTAAACAGCATTGATGTAAAAATAGGGTGCACTAGAGCTGAGGCTGAGATACAAAACCTTATAGGGGATTTTCCAAATGTTTTTACTCCAAAATTAGGAGAGGCTCTAGATTTGGAAGTGAGATTAGTTCTAAATGACCCCACAACTGTAAATATTAGGCCTTATTTTATGAGCCCTCCTACTGTAAATAAGATGAAAACAATAATACAGGATTGGTTGGACCAAGGGAATAATTGAACCCAGTACTTCAGCCTACTCCAGTCCAGCCTTTTTAACCAAAAAGGACAGACTTGTAGTCAATTATACCGAATTAAATAAAAAGTTACAGAAAATTGATTTTCCCATTGGTGATTTAAAATAATTATTATCAACACCTTAGTGGAGCCAAATATTTTTCAATAATAGATTTTAAGAAAAAGTTTTTTTGCAATGTCCATTATCACCTGATAGTCAAGATCTTACCTCATTTAGCACTATATTTGGTAAATATAAATTTAAACGAGTACCCTTTGGTTTACATGTTGGTAGTGCTGTATTGTCCGCCTATCTGGATAAAGTCCTAGACAATATAAAATTTAAATATGTGATAAATTTTTGTGATGATATCTTAGTGTACAGTAAAGACCTTGATTCGCATTTAGTACATGTCAGAGAGATTGTAAATAGGACTAAGCAAACATGGCTTAACGGCAAACCTAGAGACAGCAAAGTTTTGTTTTGAGGAAATCTCCTTTTTTGGGGAACTTAATAAAAAATAATACAGTAACTATAGATCCCGAGCGAACAAAGGAGTATAAGAGAATTTATGCCGCCTAAGAACGCCAAACAAATTTCACAGTTTTTAGGTATGACTAATTTCTTTTCAAAATTTATAAATAATTATGCCGATTTATGTAATCCTTTAAATCGTTTAAAAAGGAAAAACGCTAAATTTGTTTGGACAAGTGAATGTCAAGATTCGTTTGTAAAGTTAAAAGAAGCTATAATGAATCCTCCTGTACTCCAGTTAGCCGATTTTTCAAACCAATTTATTAGTAATGACAGATGCTAGTGGAATAGCCGCAGGTGGTTGTTTGTTACAGGAAAAACGACCAAAATGAATTAATGCCAAATAGCCTATTACTCTAGGAAATTTACTGATGCCGAATTAAAAATATACTGTTTATGAAAAAGAAGCTTTGAGTGCACTAATTTGCATAGAAAAATGGCACGAATTTTTAGAAGTAAGAACCTTTAAATTAATAACTGATAACCAAGCTTTATCCTATGTCCTCAATCACAAAAGGAAGGTAGGAAGACTTGCCCGGGTGGATCGAGAGGATTTTGAATTTGCCATTTGAGGTGGAATTTAAAAGTTCCACCGATAATGCGCTGTGCAGACGCCCTTTCACGTATGTTTGAGGGCGAGTCGACGGAAACAGCTGATCCGAGCCCCAGTGACTGCCGGAACGTTCCAGACCAGGATAAAAAATAGACTAATCGATTTCCTTCTGCCATTCAAACTCCTCCCGAAGGCAAACATGTAAACGAAACATCTAATGTAAAGCCTAAAATGCAGATAAATAATAAGTGCAATAACAAGGATAATTTTGTGGTTGTTAATTAATGATTTGCCAATTAGCGTTTAAAGATTTAAAAAAAATATCAACTTCAAGATAAAGAAACTCAGCGAATCATTCAATCTGTAAAAAGCAATAGTAACAATTTATGTTATTTTATAAAAAAACAATTTACTGATGTACAAAAGGAATGTAAAAAGTAAGAGTAAGATATTTTTGCCTGTACAGTTAATTGATTTAGTATATGAATTCTTCCACAGTTCTTTAATAGGAGGTCATTTAGGCATTGCTAGAACGCAAAGAAAAATTAATCAGTATTTTTATAGACCTGATTTAGACGAAATTATAAAGGCAAAAGTGAAAACATGTAATGTTTGTAAAATGAGTAAAGTGTGCCAAAGAAAATATGAAGGCGAATTAGTATCTGTGCCATTTAAGAACAATATGGATTGTTTATTCATAGATCTTTTAGGTCCCTTAGTGAGAACTAGAAACAGCAATGTATATTTACTTGTAGTTGTAGATGCTGCCAGTAAATTTCTATGGCTAATCCTTTGAGGGAATGTAAGAGTGCTGAAATATGTAATAAATTAGACCGCATAATTTTTTAACAACTTTTCTGTACCTAAAATAATAGTGTCAGACAATGCCGCATATTTTACATCACTGTATTTTAAGAAGTTCTTATTTAAGAATTTTATTGAACACCGTAGACTAGCGCCTTACAGGGCTAATGGAAATCAATCAGAAAGGCATATTAGAAACATATCTACATTATTACGTAGTTTCTATCATAACTGTCATAGTAATTGGGATAATGACCTAGGCTATATACAATTAAGTTTAAACACCGCCCATAATGAAAGCACTGGTTTTGCTGCTGCCTTTGATTTAATGTTTAATCATTCCTGTAATAATGCTTTATCTAATTTATGGAAGCTAAATGATCTAATTGGTGAGAATTTGTCCAAGGAAAGTGTTGTAAACAATTTAAAGAGAGCTGTGGTCAATGTAAAAAGGAGTATAGCACATAACAGTAATAGACAAAAGTACTCAGAGCAAAATGTAAAAACATCCCTTTAAGTTGCATTCCTTAGTATGGATAAGAACCCACTATTAAGCAATAAGGTAGAAAAGTTTTTGTGCAAAATTAGCACCAAAATATGTAGGAATTTATAGAATTCTATATTTTTAAGCCCTGTAACTTGTATTGTACAACACACTGAAAATGTTTTGAATGTAAAAAGGTTCATATTGTAGATTTAAAATTAAATTAAGACCTGTTCTGTATAAAAAAAAACTTTGTAGCATCCCTAGCTTAAGGAACCACTTGCTGCCAAATTTTAAAAGATAAGATAAAATCCAGGAAGTTAATTGTTTTAGTGAATTCTTAACGAATATTTCAATGGAAATAAAATATAGAAAAAGAGTTTGTAGGTAGACTTTTGTATAAAGAAATGAGACAGAGTTGATCCTGTTTGTAATATAGGAAACAAATATGAAAAGTTGTGTCTGTCTTTTGTATGTATGTCAAAATATTGAAGTTTGAATTTTGTGGATATATTTGAAGTGTTAAAATTCATGTAGATGTAAGATGTATAGGATGTTGTATGTAAATATGTATATTAAGAGTGATGAGTAGTAATAAGAAATGTGAGACTTAGCTTCTCGTGAGGGGACGTTTCATTCCAAAGTATTCGATCCATATTGGTAACTTGTCCGCAAGTCTCAGGGTATTTAATGGCAAAACACTATACACAAAACACTGGTATGAATGCAAAAAAGAAGTATGAATGTGGCGCCTATATAACAAAACACTACACTACACTTGTTCACGATTTAATCGCCTTAAAATGTCCTTATTCTTGCAACGACCCGCAAATTCTAAAACGCTGCAACGTGCACTGCATGAAAATAGTTTGCCTAAATTGATTTTCTATTTTTGGTCCCTAAGCGAGCAGTCATAGAAACTGCATTGGCATGCGATCTAGCGGATTTGATAGGAAACTTTTGAAACCCCAAATTCAAATTCAACCATAAAAGGTGAATTAAGTTTGTTATTTAGAATATGTTTAAAGTAAAGCGACTAACTAGGTTGCGAAATCAAAACAGGGGGGGATATTCTGTACCGTAAATTAGTTAATTAAATTTCATACAATGTAAATTTCGCAACCTAATCAGCCAGTATAATATAATATTAATTTTACATCCAATGTTCCGGAACTAAATTATTGGGCGGAGTAACTACCTAATTGGCACGCCGTATGAATTTTTTCTTCTAACCCTTTGTTAGCAGCCCAACTACGTAACCGATCAGACCTCGCGCGCTTTGTCCCGCGAGTTTACATAGCTGATGTACCTCACGTGTTGTTTGAATAGATGGCTACCACTTCCCAACTTCTATTCCTCTTCTAGAAATAACCGTTTTTTAGACTACAGCATCAATGTCTCGTGCCAAGACGCCGATACCCGGGTTGTGAGTCTACCTATTGTGAAGGGAAGTGAAATATTATTGTTTTTGTAAAGTAAAACGTCGTACGCATAATTCAATAGAACATTGGATATTTTAGGCCCACCTAGAAGATATACATTTAGTTATTATATTCTAATTGGCAGCAACGTGGCAGTACATAACTTTTCCTTTACCATCTAAAAGTGGTGCTTTTAAGTTTTCGCAATTAAACTGAACTTATAAGTAAACTTTGTATTTCTAGTATTTATTACTACGACCTCAGAAGTCACCACCCCCCATGTGTTATCGTCATACGGTACAGAAGTATACATGTGAAAATACGAGAATAAAATGAGCTAGATTTAAAATTTGGCATGCAACATCAGCGAAACATGTTACGACACGCGTTGTGGTGTACTTTTATCTTGTATAATCTTACTTTTCTTTCATATTGCAATGCTTCGAGGATCCAATATGAAGCCTTGCAACACAAGTACTACTACCAATTATTATACTAGACGACATCTTACAGTTTATCATTATATTAGTAGAACAGCGCAGTCTTATAACGCTTACATAACCCTGTGAAATTTTTGAAATGACAACCTTTGACAGGAGTTGAAACACTGGCTCGTAAAGGAGTTGTCGATTGTAATAAAGGTCTGAACAGGAACCTGAGTATTCCCTGGAGGACACTCTCTACCAAGTTTACCCTTATTATTCCGCCTGGCAGTTCGACAGTTAGTCTACCGCAAAGGCATTTGAATGATTTCCTGTGGGGATAAACACCCAAATCCGAATTGGCAATCTTCCCCTTTCTGCATCTTAGCATTATGGTATGATTAAATAAAACTACACATTTCTTATTGTAAATGAGCTATTTGCATTAGTTTACAATGAAAATCATTTACAAAATAATGTTAAATCTGGATCTTTTTATGGAATTATATACTTAAACAGACAAATTGAAAATAGCACTACAAATAAAACCTTATACGATTTAAATGATATTATCAGTAACAATTAAACACATATTTAATTTCCAACGTGTTCGTGAGTAACGATGTTATTGGAAGTTTTCAAAATTAACAAATTACTTCTTATTCAATACCTTTCACAGTTAGTGAATATTTCCACGTATTATAAATTTAATAACAACATAATACAAGTTCCAATCCTGCCTGTGGCAATAGTGCTTTTTGTCTCTACCATTGACCTAGTTCTGAATAGATTCTCCCCTTATGCTATTTAATAAGATCCTCGCACAGGCCAGTGGGCTATGAGTAATAATATGAGGACGGGCACAATACGGATTAGAAGGGGACCAGCCTCTCCTTTATAGAAAAATACCTTCTATAAAGTCATCAAGGAATGTGAAAAATAAAATAATATACCACCTGAAAAAACGGAAAAGCAAAATATGTTCTAATCGGTGGTAGCAAAAGCTGTACCCGTATCCGACTTGATTAGTTGCAGCTTTAAGATTGACTACTATTTATGCTAGTATTAGTTACTCAGGAGATAAATATTTCATAATGACGTGGTGTGCTGAAATCCGGGAAATTATTTCCTGTAGTTCTAAGGCACATCGCTAGGGCTGCGCCCCGTCACTTTGGTTGTTTCCGTTCCAATATTTACTTCCTGAGCCTCTCACTCTACAGAGAGCAGTCCTAGTGCTCACTTGCTCGATTTATGGCATTGAATGAAGTAATTGTTTGTAGCTAACACAATCAAACGTAGCAGTCAGTATTTAAGAAAGTAACATCCTTGGGCGAACACCCTTTGCGATTCTCCCACAGTAGTTGCTGTCTCTCAGTGTAGATTTGTACAAGTTAATATAAACTTTAATATATTAACAGCCTCAATAAAAATAGTAGGCATTTTACACAATATAAAATTGATTAATAAGGTCATTAAATAAAACACATTTAGTTCACTATCAGATACTAACAACACACCAACAACACAACAAGACACTCCAAGCCATCTTTAAAATAACACAAGTTTTATTTGTAACTATCTTCATTAACAGACATTGTCATTAGGCTGTCAGCAGACAATTAAATAATTTTCACGATAAATTTGATTAATTTAACTCACTTGTCGTGTAATCTCGCACGATTTCCGGTCAACTATGTCACGACGATACTATCAAAACACAGTATAGGAATCATTGTGACGTGTAGTATTATATTCTACGTGTACTAGAGGGAAAACGTGCTGCGGTGGAGAGAGACTCGCTGTATTGGCTCCAATGTAGTAGGGTTATCTTGATGTAGTGAGATAGCACACCTTACGTGGATTACACGGTACTCCCGTCTCCAAGCTTAATTGATATCATTTATGGTTACTGCCAGAAATCATTATCACCAGAATTTATTAGGGTCTGCTATCTTGTGATCTTCAACATGGAAGTCATCTGTAACCGTAATATTACTAAGCAACGGGTGTAATTTAGAGTCATTTGAGGAAATTTGCATCCCTGAAATCTTTTTATTTATTTAGGATATTCTGATGTTCTAAGCTTTATTTTTTCTGGTCCTCATGGACCACTGGCATGTGCAAGGATCTTATCAAACAGAAGGAGGGGGAGAGTCAATACAGTACAAGGTCGATAGTACTGATCAAAAGGACAACGGTCAAAGACAAGATTTGAACCTGCACTATGCCTAACTAAGATCCAAAATCCGACGTCTTTGACCTCTCGGCCATCTGTACTCCCATTATGTATAGAAATCCATCATGTATCGCAGCGTCAGACCTGAAAGTTGTATTAACACGATCGGAAATGTAGACTCTGTCCGGATACGCGGCCTTTATAGTATTTAGACCCTTTTTGAATACTGGTACACACACTAATACAACCGGGATGTGGCAATCGCGTTAGCTCCATGTTACAAACCATTCATTTGTACCGATTATAATTCAGAATAGTACGATAAAACAGTCATAACGATGAATACTCTTAATTTTTAAACGTGACTGATATAACAACCACTTTCTCAGCCACAAAGCAAAATTTCCACTGATAAAACTTTCTTTTAAATATTAATCTTATTGAATAATACAGTGAATAATAAAAGGATTTAGTTATTTTATTTTGATAATTCAAACCATTAGTGAAGTTGAATGTACATAATCCTCCTGGTGAAGCAGTTTTAATTTTTAATGAGTGTCTCGATTTACAGGTAATTGGTTTTTGAGATTGTTTAGGCGGATTTGCGGTCAAGCATGGCGATCAGCCTCCGTGGATCCAAGATTCATGATCCATGAAAATGGAAGTATTTTTATTAGCAAAATTATTGGGTGCACTTTACGACTTTGGAAAATATATGTTCAGGCTTAGGACTATAGCAATGCTTCCAAAAGGCTGTGAGAGGATTATGTCAGTTAGTAATATTTGTCCCAGGTTTCAAATTGTAATAATAAATCAGTATTATCAGCCGTGAAAGGATGAGATTTATTTATTATTTTACATCCTCCTGTACTTCGGTGTAATGTACCAATGAGTATGGAATCCATTTTAAACTTTTCAATGTATTTAAATAATCGTATGAAATATGTTATATCCATAAAAGATTACCTAAATGCATAACACGTCATAATAAATGTAGCAAGTTAAGGTAGTGTTATAATGAATTTAATACAGCTCTATACATTACAACTGCGCTATTTAGCCAGCAGTTCTCATCTATACTATTATATAAAAATCTAATGGGGTCTGTATGTGTGTTTGTGTGTGTTTTACTCATATAAGCACTCATAATCATATAAACACTACTGGACCGATAGTACTTAAGTCTTACATGGACATTCTTAGGGTCCCTGGTTAACATATAAGCCTACTGGTTTGCTATAATGCAACTTTAAACACCAAGATGGGTTTCACAACTTTAGAGACTAAGGGGACGTAGCCCGAAGGGAATTTAGAACTAAGATACTCGTGGGCTGGTAAAATTTAATTTATGTCTGTCTGTCCGTCCGCCTATCTGTCTTATATCTCGAAACAAACTGACCTTGAAATTGAATTGAAATTGGGCATGGGTCTTAATTTACATATTATGAACATTGAGTTCATAAAAAATGCATGTCACTCTATGGGAGTTTCTGAGTGTAAGCAAATATTTTGACATTGGTATTATAAGAACGAGAAAATAACAGCATTCATATATTTCTAAACAAATTCAATACACTAATAAGACATTAAAATTTGTGACACATTAACACAAGCAGCCTAAATATCCCAAAAATACAACATCACTTTATTGCGACTTGCTGTGTAGAATTGTATCATTTGAACACTTATAATAAAACTAATTTAATGAAAAAAATGTGCATGCATCACGTACCAGGATTGTCAAGAAACATATAATATGTAGACTAAAAATTTAGCATGAAACTATATTTTCAACAAGAATGAGTTCCATGTTGCGTCATCTGTGTGCCAGTTTATTTTTTTACATGATAATCTGTCTACCTGTCCGCAAGACTACTCGAGATGGAAATTAACTATGGTTTGAAATTATTCATTGAACCACTGGAAGCCTGTTACGACATTTTGTGTAGCGTACTCCTACTTGTTGCTAGATTAAAAATGTAGGTTTATATGCCATATCTGCTTTGTGATAGGAATGATTTATATATATATAGAGTAAGCCCTTGGCAGAAGAGCATACTTGTATACTTGCGGCCATTATTGATCAAAATGCTGATTAATAATTTAAGCAAGTATGTTTCTCTGCCAAGGACTTACTATTTAGAGATTATTTAAAGTAGTTTCTCCGTATCTTAAATCAGCCAGGCTACGATAAACTACAAAAAGATTCAAATGGTTGGAACAAAATAAAACAACATGTAATTAATTATGAATGCCATGTAATGACGTTTCATCGGTCAAAAATATATTTACTAAAAATTATTACTTTAACGGTGAAACGATTCTAGATTACTTCCCATACAATCCATAGAATAGAAGTGTGTTTAGAGGTTATGTGTCAGAGAGGACTTTTGTATTTTTGCCTCTGTAATAATAAAGACGTTTTTTATTTTATTTTGTTTCATTTTAATCGTCAAGAAATGATGAAGATATTTGAATATAATTAGATAAAACTGATTAATCTGAAGTACGGTCAATAATATACAGAGCAGTCTGACCAACAAGTCTGTGCGCGCGCGCGTGTGAGAGTACTTGGGTCAACAAGGGTCCATAATCCTTCAGGAGCTCCGCTCTCCGAACCGAGTATAAATTGTTGCACAGACATCCAAAACGTTTGCTTGATTGAAAATGTTTTCTGAAAAGTAAAATTTATCTTTCTCCCACTGCAATTTACTTACACTTATACGAATAAAGGAGTACGAGATTTTGGATTTAGAAAATAATTTACTATTTAATATTTTATTCTTCTCTCATATCCTATTCTGATTTATTCAACTGATTCAAAATTTATTACACTTTATAACTAAGTGTTTGGATGTTTTAAGTACGAGTGCAGTGCAAAGTTTAGAGATGCATACCAAATTTTGTGAAATTATGGTTTTTAACGGTTTTTAAAATATAGACGTCATATAATTAGGATACATTTTTTATCTAAATAATTGGCTGCTTATAATATTAAATAGTACGTCCCACCTAACCCATCGGCATCTTGTAAACCTTTACACTTTTAGAGTCTACATTAAGTGACTTTTATAACACTCGGTTAATGTTGTTTTATTTACATTACATTATTGTTATTATTTCAAACTGAAAAAAAAACAAATAATAGTAAGCTCCTGGACAATTAAAAATTTTGGATACCTTGTTTAGTAAAAAACACTTTACAAAGTAATACTCTGTACTCTTTTTATGAATTTTATTTCGATAAGTAACCTAGGTTGTATTTTTATATTTCATTTAGCGTTGAACGGAGATTTAGTTGCAATTTTAAATACGGGAGGGATACTTAACATTCCTATTAAAATTTACGTCTAGTTTTAGATTTTTAATAAACTAAAATATAATTGGATATATAAATTAAACAGAATGATTAGCACATACATTATTTTTATGAATTAAAAGTAACCATGTCACAGAAGAGATTTGAAAGAGAACCTCAATGTACACTTTTCCTGTATTCTGCGCTATATTGTATTCTTAAAGTCTTCCACCTAACAATGGTTTTCATACATTTTCCTTCTAGTCGAAATTCCCTAAATTCTATCCCCGGCGTAATTGGTTCTAAGCTG
Organism: Homalodisca vitripennis; assembly: GCF_021130785.1. Lineage (NCBI taxonomy): Eukaryota > Metazoa > Arthropoda > Insecta > Hemiptera > Cicadellidae > Homalodisca > Homalodisca vitripennis. The sequence continues at coordinate 44,855,345 of NC_060211.1, read as the reverse complement.
AAGAAACCCTGATTTTGTAGTGTAACTGTACAATAAGCCTAAACTTTTATGCTTGCAACACTTTATAAGGTTGCTCGGCTAACATTTAAAATATACCACTTCATATATCTAAATCTCAACCATCTATACTTAATTATCTTAACATATTTTGTTCTCTTAGGACAAGAAGGTGAGAAACCTCTCATTCCAGCACTGGCTTCCGGAGTGACAGGATGGTAAGGGCGGCCGTCAGCAGTCCATGAGGAAGGATACAGTAATGGGTACCATATCTCATTCCTGTTCCCTTAGAAAGAGGGGTGGTCAGCTCTGTTCAGGTGGTACGTCCTTATGTTCAGGCTAGCCTTTAACACTTAAGGAACCCCATCAACTCCAACAGTCATCTTTGCGGTGGACTAGAACTATCGCTCTACCCTTGCACTGCAATACATTTGCAGTTAGTGATGAGTTGGTCCTGGAAATCTTAAAGGTTGCCCAGTTTTAAGTACTACATCGTTTATGTTGTATTCACTATACTATATACGCTCATCTGAAAAGTATAAAGCATCCAGAAGTGAACTTTCCTGGGATAACATAACTTAAAATAATGTTATTCTGTACTCTATTCAGGACAATATTCTCTCTTTAGTTTATAATATTTTACATTTAGTACTTTGCTATACAATTTTGTAAATTTAATACAACTCTTTATGTAAGTTGGTGTCAAGAAACGTCTAAACAATATGCAGCTAATTTAGTCTTTGCCTTTAAACGAAGTTCACGATTGAAACAATAATAAATTAATGAGTCACTTATAAACGATATTTATGCAGGATAAGTTTTGTAAAGTGTACCTTAAGTGCAAAAGAACACATTTGCATATTAAAATAAGTTATATGTAACAATGTTCATCCACACATATCGTCGTAAGTGTCCGTTACCAAGGCAGGTGCTGAAGCTATAACAATAATTTTAATATACGAGGCCAGTAAGTGCGGTGGGTACATTTCCCCGCTGTAAGGTGATATACTGGGCCGGGCTTGAGTGCTGCTCGCAACACTTTCACGCTTATTCTACTCTGCCCAGATTTAAAATTATCGTTATAAATAGTTTTCGTGATAAACGTTCAGTCACACAATTTAATCTTTCATGAATCGCTTTAGCATTACTTAAATAGTATGATACCCTCCTTTGCCTAATATTGAGAACGAAAATTGTTATATATTAAAAAAACCCCTTATATTTTATATCAAGTTTCTAACGAAACACATTAAATAATACATAAAGTTATAAAATTGTAATGTAATTTTAGTTTTTAACATTTACATCTTTCGCTATTTATAATAAGTGATTGATCAAGGTTATGTGAAAAATCAATATATTTCATAATTTAAAAAATATACCTGCTTCATGCAAACTACCAAGTCTATAGGTGAGTCTGTTTTAGAGATACCGTGCAGACAAACGAACAGACGAGGAATTTTGCCAGTACCCTGACTGGCAGGCTTCGGTAACTCTAACTTTAATGCTACCATTTATTACGAACAAAATTAGAAAAACAAATTTTAAAATCATCTTTAAAAATTAAAAATTTAATCTTCTAATCATCATAATTAAATAGTAAACAAAATTTAATTATACAATTGTATTACATTCTTAAAGCAGATAGCAATGTCGTTAAATATTTGAAATTAAAATTAATATTATAAATCTGATATATGGAAATTTTAGCAATATTTTTATTTACTATACATGGTTGTACAAATAAACAAACTATTTAAATACATTTAATTCAAATATTTTATTACTCTCTGTAATAACATTCTATAATAATCTTCTGTATGAACGTTTATCATGAATGATTAAATGGATTACCTGAACACGTGAATTGAATAGCTATTTAACCACTTTGGTATTTGCACGAGTACAAAATGTACGCAATAAATAATTTGCTGGACTACCATTAGACAGAGAGATCTGATACAGCCGCAGAGTTAGGGTCAACAAATCAGATTAAAGGAGACCGAGATTTATTGAACAAGAGGACGGTCTGCTTGTATCTGTAATCCTCTTAGAGGGCTTAAACAGCCGCAGCCGCGTGTCATCAGTCCGCTGTATTATTGTGATAAAGTGTGAAAAGTATCGCTGGATCGGATGTTGGGCATTGGTGAAATATTGTTAATGATATAGCTGTGTTTCGGTGAGCCGATCTGTCGTTTTAAAAACTTAAATTAAATTTCATAAGTTCCTGATACACCTTTTTTTAAATATACTAAACTAATAGGATCATATCCATACCAAGTTGTGATCAAGGTAATACAATTCCACGCACGTGAATAAATATAATTAATTTTATTTTAATGGTTATAGGCTATAAGTTTATTTTAAATATTTACAAAAACAGATCTAGATTAATGTTCGAAATAAGATTTTTCAAATTTACTTAAATAAATTTTGAAACGTTCTCACTAAAATGTTAACTTTTATAACAGTTAAAAAGGTGGTAGTCAAGAAAGTTTTGTGAAATCTTCATTCGCTTGTTAACTATTAGAAGACGAAGCAGTTACTATCTAACCGTTATAGCATATTCTATACCTAACTATTTCCGAAAGAAAATAATTTATTAAATATCAGTTAAGCATATACATAAACATTTTTGCTTTATCTGTTTCTTCATAAATTAATCCCATCCCATTTTTATAAGAAAGAATGTTTGCACTACAGTACTCTCTATCAACACAAAGGTAGCATGAACTTATAAGAGAATCCTTGGGAATTTTGATTCGTAATAATAATAATAATAATTAATTATAGTGGTACATTGAATGATAAATAAGTAGACAGACGAAGTAAATGATCTTATTGTAGATCTACTTAAGTTATTATATCGGTTTCTACCACTTAAAATAGTATGTGAATTTAAAGGGAATACGAAATTAGTTTGATAACATTCTTATTGGGTACAATTAGTACGATATCTAACGGCGTTAATGTTGGTCAGGAATAGGAATTAGACATGGATATATTCTCTAATAATCTTCTTTATTACATTTTTTATCTTTAGAGGGGTTGAGACTAAGAGAATTTGAAACGTACAAACAGTATATTTAGTAAATAAAATGAAAAGGTCGAATAGTAAAGAAAACTGAAATGTCCACCTTCTGTTACATAAGGGAATGTAAAACGTTGAGAGAACTTGCTTGAGAATATTGAATAAGTTGTCAAGTCAGTAAGTGAAGGCGACTGCAGAGGGCAGCCTGTCTGTGAATAAACTGGTCGCAAACCTGGTTTAGCTGAGTTTGCCAACTTCTCAGGACAAGGTCCATTCAATAGCTAAGGCTTATGAATTGCCCTTAACTTTGAATTACGACTGGAGAGGTTCGGCTACATTTGCATCTTTCAGCCGAATTAAAATACCTATTATCCAAACAAAAGAGAAAATTGAAAAGATTCGGGATCCTTTTTATCTAGTATTTTAAAAATGATGAAGAATGGCTGCAAGTATATTTTTGGTGGTCTATTCTTAGAAATATACTCAGACTAAATTAAGTCATCTCCCCCACAAAAAGGTTTTATTCGTCATGAATGGTGTATGTTAATCGAGAAACGTGTTTTTACTCTAGTCTTTTTCCATGAGTACGAATGTTAGCAAAAGAATTTTAATTTTTATGTAATACTAAGATGAAATTATTCCCAACGCTTTACTTTCCATCTCTTCCACCAGACCTAATAGGTTATATATATATATATATATATATATATATATATATATATATATGTATATATATATATATATAAAATAAATATTATACATATACATATAGAAATTCAAAGATGTATATATATATCTCAAACAAATTGTTAAATTAACTGATACTTTTTCCTTCAAGATTATCAGCATGTATTCAGATTGCAGAGACTTATCATTGTTGCAGCTGTTAGAATACAGATACAGTGTAACACATTGTGATGATGACTGATTAGACTCGCAGGATAGCAATGCCGTCAGGGCTTACTCTCTCTGTCTCTTCCAACTGACTATTGTTACATTTGCGCTCATTACTCATTTGCTGTAATCACACCTGAGCAAGATAATTTATTTTAATTTGTAGATTTTCTATAAAACCACCATTTTCCATTGCATTTCTGGGTTTAATTCATTATGAACTATTTCATCATGGTGATTCATCCCGGGAAATATAGTACCAAAAGAATATTTTAGGAAATAAGTAGGCCTACATTTTCAATTTACAGTGTAGCAATTGATTATCATGTTTATAACAAACTAGATATAAGTAATAGATTAATCTTGCAATATAAGGTGGTAACACAAAATAAAGTTTGTTGCAATAAAGGATTTTAATAACAGGCATAAATTATTTATGTACGACACCATAAGTAATACAGAATGTCCCGTAACTCTCTGGAGAAAGATGTACCACGTTAATTGATCAGATCAAAACAAACATATTTCACCATACAAACATGGGTCCGATGCTTAGTTTCGCATCTGTCTGTCTGTATGTGTTTTGTATAAAAAATTAATATCTTAAAAAGTAATAAATAAAGTTATACCAAATTTGACTTACATGTATATGATAACAAGGCCAATTACTAAAAATAATATCATGAGATTAACTTTAGTATTTTAAAAATGGTGGCCATTAAAACTTTTAAACTTTGAATATCTTAAGACCAGCAATGTTTCTCAAGGATTACTTGAATAGCAGTTTTTAGATTAATTTATACAAAATCTAATAACACCAAAATTATTTAAATCGAATAATAAATAACTGATTTGTTCTGTAAATGTTCCGTAACAATAAATGGTCCACACTGAGAGCTTCCGTATATTCAGTTTTTGTATTGTTGGCTGTTCGTTGAGAACCTCTGTTATATACTGTATTGGTCACCTTCATTATGCGTGTTGCCAATCAATGCTAACGATAAAGTGTCTTTACTTTGAAAATTAAATAAAAAACTAACCTTTATTTTGGAAACCAAAAATATGAAATATTAAAATCTTTTAAACTATCCGAACTTGATCTATGTAAGGATTAGTCTTACATCAATTTTTAAATTCAACCATTACATTTTACACTTCAATCATTAAATTACTGAATTAAATTCTTTCATTTGTATTCAACATAAATCTATAAATTAAAAGACCAATATAAGACTCATGAAGATAGAAATAATGACTTACTAAATACTAACTTACAGACAAAATTATCATTACTATCTTTTTTCCTAAACATTCCCCGTTTAGAAACTGTTTTTATTTCATTAGATCTTATAGATTTTTAATTGCTTTACTTTCAACGAGATGTGTTAGGTTTTAGCAACGGAGAGAACATTTACCGGTTCAGTTGGCTGGAAGCAGGAATCGTCCTAATCCAGTTTCGATGAGAAATACAACTAAACGAGCCGGGACTTGAGAACAAGTAGAGGAAGGCAAATTAATACATCAGTAAACTGTCAAGCCGACCAGAACAGGTCTGGGGTCAGTCGACTCAACAATTTACTGCTTTACTTAGGTGACGTTATATCCAATAATTTCCTTGACATAATCCAATTCAATATAGCTCTTAACGCCTTTGCTATAGCAGTGAATTATTAAATACGGTATAACACTGACGGGAATTTAATATTGCAGCAACGAACAAGCGCTTTTAATAAGCAAAATGCCAACACGAGAGCTCAGCAACATTGTCGTCTTCACCGGAATGTATCCAGGTGGTGTCTGAGTTTTGTTTGTGAATTGCGAGAGATGTATTGCTGCAATAAGCGAGTATAATCTATAATCGAAACATTAGAATTATTCCGAGATCATAGGACATTCTCTATGTTGGTTATATTACTACTATTCGGAAGTCTATCTCTCCTTCTGTATTTATTTTTATATAGTTTATGTTTATAGGATAAAAGCATACCTTAATATATCGGTGAAACATTCCCACCATGAATCAAAGCACACCTTGATCTTCAATATTTGAACATTTCCTAACATATAAAAAGAGATAAAGTCAACAAATCAAATTACCTAAAATTATACCTTTATGGTTTTGTTTTGTAATTTTTTTTTAATTTGAAATTTATCTCCATGTAATTTTTGTAACCAACACAAACTCTTCTTCCATATACAAAATGAGAATTTATTCTGACAGAGTAGTCCATTTTACAATGTTTTTAGAACCATACTAACTCGAAATTATCTTCCTAGATCCTTATGGGTCTGTAAAGAGTTCTGCTGTGCTGTGAGATAACGTTTAGCAATGAGCCATAACCTATGAAAATGTAGCCCGAAATTGGTTAGATTGATCTGCATGTGCTGAAATTTCTGTAGAATGGAATCAACAACATATTTAACATCTGATGTCTCCCTAAGAATTCTTTATTAGTATGAGATCAACTAGCGACCGTGTAGCACAGGAATGATGGTTGGCCGTTAAGATTTTAAATCAATGTCATAAAAAAACTATGCCTAACACAAAATATTATTAATAGGCACGATAAACTATATCTTCAACAAAGAAACAGGATGCTTACCACGATTGTTGATTTTTATAAGCAAACATACATTATTGGGTATGTCGCTTTCCTTTTTTAATACACGAAATTACTCTAGTCAGCGAGCTCAAGATATACACGATTATAATTTTGTGAGCGTTTTCGAAGTGTATCAATCGTGAGACTGGAATATTCATATTCTGTATATCTGGATTACGGTCTGAACAATTGACATGAAGCTTCATTTCTATATAGGAAACGTTGAGTTTAATAATGGTATGCCACTCCTTGTGAGTTGAATGAGCGTAAGCAATTGTTTTTACTTTGGTTTTTTGGCTAACCCTGTTGGCAACGCGAAAATAGCAAAATAAACAAATTTGAACTAACAGTTCAATGAAATGACGAATTACTTCGATATATGTTACAGATTCTCTATACATTGGGAATAGTTCATTAATCAACAGTGACGTAATTGTTCATGTGATTTGCCTTTGCTAATATATTCAGATACGTTATTAAGTTATAAAGTAGTATTAATATCTGAAAATTTAAATTACAACAAAGTATTATTGTTGTGACATATAGTATAGTAACACCTGTAGCCTAAACAGCTGTAAGATACCTCTAGAAAGGTTTCATCTGTACACTTTAATAGAGAATAATGAGAGCTATAGGTGAAATTTTGAATGCTACTTGAGAGACGACTGTTACGTGGTACGTAGTGTGGTTTTTTAAAGAGATATATTTCTAAATGAGATAGAGAAAAGCCTATTCGCCCCTTATAGTATCATTTTAAAGAATGAAAAATCATAAATTTTAATCATTCGTTTAAAGAATGTACCATAGGATGTTACCGTGCCTTTTGTAAGCTACCATTTGTTTGGTATAAAGACGATTTGAACAATAAAACACCAATAATACTTGTTAAAATAACACACTGTATTATCTACTTCATATATAAAAACACAATGGTTCCAACCAAACGAAACAAAAAAGAATACATATGACAAATGGAGCAGCAACAATTAAAACAACGCTATCACTCTCTGGTAACGAATCAGTCGCATCCGCGGGAATTCCTGTGGGAACCGCGGGAAACCTCTGTCCTCAACATTCACCACAGGAATTATTATACAAGACATGGCTTCTGTTGATAACGTTTTGATTTTAAATAATAAGGCAATTCTTAGTTCAATGTATTAGATCGCATTGTTTGGACCTATTTGGAATTTTTAACTGTTTTAAAAGTCCCGTAGCAATGGAAGAACATGAAAAATACTACAGTATGTTTCTAAAATTACAGAAAATCAGGACACTAATACGTAGAACGTCATCAAACATAATTATAAATAATTTTTAAATAATTAATATTTAAATAAATCCCCATATTTGAACCAGTGCTAGAATACGTGCGTATGCCTGCTGTATATAAAATAGCATTTTGGCCTTAAAAATGTGTAAAGGACACTTTTTTAATCTGCAGTGGCTTTGAAATATTTAGAAAAATTTTTAGTGTGGAACCAAGAATTATTCTGTAACTTTTTATTTTGAGAAATCTTCGTCATTATTGTCAAGCATTTATTGTACAAAAACGTTTTTATTGCATACTAAACGAAAATTATAATGAAATGTAATTACCACTAGCAATATAATGTAGCTACGTGATCTGATAAACCACAAGGATTTGAGTTATGGATATATTATCAGTTTATTATCTGTATAGAAGTTACAACTAGAAATGAAACCGTTACAGAGTGAGAGCTGGCAAAAGTCTTTTAGTGATATGTGACCGGAAGACAGTGTTGTATCAGCTGGGCTGGATCAGGAGCTGATCGCTCGATGGGACTAAAAGTTGATTTGATATAAATAGAGGTGGTGGAATAAATATAGTATCGAACACTCATATTTATTAATCATATATTTTAGAAATGAAGAAATCCCGTTTTGTTAGATTTGGTCACTTCATGTTTTACTAAACAGTTAATTCTTTGTAATTAGAAATGTTCTAAGAGAGACATAACACGAAATACACGGTTCTGCACGACGTGGATAAACTACATACTCGTAAGTGGTATAATTCATAGACATGTTACTTTGACATTACCAATCGTTATATATTAACTATGCGCTGTTTACTCCGCACTCTGGAGCAATCGCGCGAGACTCTGTCCCGGGGGTGATTGTCATTAATTCACTCCTTCCTATTCTGTTCTGTCATTAACTGCACATTCAAGTCATGGAGATGGAATTACAGAGCTTCGCTATTACATAAATCCACAATCGGACGATTGTGAACGAAGCTGCTGTCTTAATGAGTAAAATAATCATGTCTGTATTTCTGACAATTCCTTTGCGTCTTGAGAAAAGGGTGACCTGTATTCAGTAAATACGCATGTACACCTTTACCATGATAATATTTCTATTTATATGTAATATAATCCTTAAGAAATACTAAGGATTTTTTTGTCACCAGCTTGCATGACAATACGAAATCGTTAGTAGGCCTACACTGGTATACTAGGATAACTTGACACGCTGTGGTCGAGTTAACTACGAGATTAAGTTGTTGTAATTGATGTACTGTGCATTTTTTACGTCTTGATAATATTTAGATGACAGTCTTTAAAATAACTTGCTGACTATAAGAAAAATATTTGTTTAATTCAATGATATTTATTATGGCGTAGGCTATATGCATTTGAATCAGTACGTAAATATAAATTGCTTATAGGCTTAGCGTAAGAATATTAAATTATTAAAAAGAATATTAAAAAACCTTACAAGAACATTAACGGAAAGGGATGTGAATGTATATGTTATTATTATAAAAATTACTCGTTTTCGTTCATAAATTTTGTTAAAAATAATTTCATTAAGTTATATTTAGTAACAAACATATATTTATTAAGTGATTAATATATAAAAAATATACAATACCCTTAATTCATAATTAACTTATGTATTGAAAAATCACACTAATACTTAAGCACAGTTTTATACAGGCTGAAACAAAATAACCGAAATTCCTACTTAAAATAACTCTAACGCCTCGTAAAGCGTTCTAAATATATGTTTTATCTTCAACAGAGTTTAAGATGTGGGGACAAAAGTTTAAAAAAAAACCTGACGTGAATGTATTTACTGAATAATCCAATAGGGTGCCGTGAAGAGACGCAAATTTCAATCATACGAAAAAACGAAGATTTATTTAGCAACTTTCCTACCAACAAGGACGTCTAAATTTTCTTAACTACTACGTTCGAGTAGTATAAATTTAAAATTGTATTCTAAACAAGATTGAATTATCAGGCACGTGGAGCCAACTGAACTAACTGGCTCACGTTCAACATTGAAGTAGGATACTGAAGAGGATACTACTACTACATGTGTACCTGATGAGGCAATGAGAACACCTCTTCATCTAGATTATATTTTTTGTAGTCTAGATGTCTCTGATTCCGAAATAATGAAGTTCATTTTGAGCTACTTCGACGCCAATGTTTTTCAGTCTCTTCAGACAAAAGTTGATTCCGGATTCCAGGAGTCAATTCTGTGACAGTGCCAAATGTCAGACGCTGCACTAAGCGGAAGAAAAAAATGGAGCTGAACTCAACATTCGTATTGAATCCCTTCACACCTAGGTTATGTATTAAAGTATATATTTTTAGTTTAGTGACGATATAAATATAATAGAGCTTGAAATGTGTATTTACGATTAAACGAGCATAACCGTAAAAAATTCAAACATTTTCTATGAGATGGTAAATATTAACCTGTTGCAACAGTACATATATTACACTAACCATTGTTGTAGAAGCCAGCAGCTACTGTGGGGTTCGGACTAAAAGAAGCCGAAATCTCTCTCAAGTGTTGTATCGCTGCTGGCTGAGTTATTAAACTCACATGGTACTGCTGAAAACATTTATTCATTGTAGATTACTGAATCATATTACTAAAAACTAGGTCTCAGATGTTCTGTTAGTTGATATTATAGATAGGAAGAATGTTTTTAACTCTTTAATGTAATACAAAGACAAGTTAAAATTTATTGTTCTATGATTACTGAGCGTTATCAAAGCCTGTTACTTAAGGGGCTGAGAAATTGAATTACTATCTGTCTGTCTGTCTGTCTGTCTGTCTGCACGATATCTCAAGAACAAACTGACCTATAGACTTAGAAATTTGCATGAAGCACTATTTCTACAAAAGCACTTTTAATGATGAGTTTAATGATGGTCGTGTCACTCCGTGAGATTTAGTCGAGTGTTAATAAACATTTTTACACATTGCGCTTATGGGTAACTATGATGGCAATGATAAAATAGTAGGTTAAATATTTTTTGAAACTAAAAAAGTACAGTTATACTACATTTTAACATGTGAAATACAAACACGTGTAGCTTTAGACTTAAAATATTGCGAGCAACCTCAGCAAAACATTATTACAACACACAACAAACAACAAACGAACACAACAAACAAACACAAAAAACAAACACAAGAATAACATTATTTATTTTTTTCGCCTCTGTAAATAAAGACAATTTTCATTTCATTTCATTTTTCATTTCAAAACCTGTGGCGTACAATTTTGTATATTATATTTATTTAATATCAGTATAATGAAAATTATGTAAAACAAAATTATTGTAATTATGTATTATAATATTATTAAAATATAAAAATAAATAATTTTTAGTATGAACTTTCAAACACTAATATAAATATACTATTTTGGAATAGTTATCACCTTAGTATTGTTATTTTATGTAAATATTACAGTATGCAATTTGTACACTTTATTACACGTATTATCATTAGATACAAGAACACTTTATACCGAGAAACAAAGACAAACAACCCATACTACAGTATAGACATTACTCCACGAGCTCAAGTTCACACGTCCCGAGTGAGAGAGGTTACTGGGTATCACGTTAACTCAGAGTGACTTCTTTCTACGTGACCATAATGTCAACAGCGAGTAGGTCACTGATATCCGCTGATATCTACTGATATAATTGTCTCGTACTACCTAGATCTATATACCTGCAGTTGATCAGTAGTTTATGTAATATTATAATATCATAGTTCTCCATAAAGTTTATTGTATGTTTTTACTAATATATTTAACATGTACATAAATATGCTTTATGTTTTAAATTCTAAAAGGATTTAAAATAACAACAATATATTTCATCGGGAATAATCTATTTCTTTCTTATATGTTATGATATTAAATTAGTTACAAGTTAGTTTATACTCAATAGTTAACGGCTAGAGACGTAAATGTCCGTGAAAAACAAGCACCAGTTTAAAAGGTGACTAACTGCATTCTGAGGGGATTGACAATAGTTAAACACATACAAAATTCAATACAAAGAAAATAGTATATTTTTAAAGCATACTATTTTTTAATAATCAGTATTATAAATTAGAATGTAGTGAACTTAACCAGATATCTGCTTTTATCCAAATAATATACATACTTTATAATAATATTAAAAGAAAAGGCGAAAATGTGAACCTAATAAAAATTAATTGAAACCTAAAAAAAGTGTAAAGAGTTATGGACCGCAATAAAATATACATGGGGTTGGTAAAAGGCGTGTGCGGAGTTGAATAAAAGAATAGATAAAAATAGAGGGTTAAATATATACGACATAGTCTTAGAGAGCGACGTAATAGTCTCCTACACGACACGTAGAAGTCATTGCTCTTGTCAGTTCTCAAAGGTTTTCTTTTGCTATACTGTATTTATTTAAATTACCAGGCAGATCTAATATCTAAATAGAAGCCAAAAAGAAATTTTAAAAACCTAACTATTCAAATAAAAACTGTCAGATATAAGTAACATTAGTATTTACTGACACATGTTAAACATTTTAAAGGACGTTTTAACAACATCAGTTGCATTCAGTCTTACTAAAAGTTTTTATGGGGAAGCGGTTCAAATCTATTTGTAAATTTAACTTAACCCCCTTCCTCCCCAGGTTACATAAATTACAACATTGGAAATATGAGCAGGAAATTTCCCGTCAGTTCTATCTTGTCAGCTTCTAGGTCACTGACTTTGCTAGCAGCTTGATGTCACAGACACCAAGATATTAAACGCTGCTACCACAAAGCGTGAAGATATATTTAATACCCATTTAATGTTATAAAATAGCCAAAGTAAAAATTCGGCCCAAAAATTGAAGGAAAAGCCATCTTGAAATGTTTTAATAGCTAAGAATGGTTAAAATCCTGAACCTAGATAAGTAAATTTGGTCTCTGCACCACGGTTAGTCAGAATTTATTAAGAACCACGGCAGTTATCGTGTGCACAACTATTCCCGCAATGTTTTAGGCTTCTTAAAAGTTAGGACGCCTGCCATCTTCAAACATTAAAAGTTGTTTATAATAAACTAATATATTTTTTTAATGCACTGATTTTGTTAGATTTATAAAAAATCAACCTTGCAGATTTCTATTTAATCTATCAAAAATACACTTATATATTATTAATTGGGTTATAGCATCTACTATGTACTGAATAACTGTCAGGTAATGCTTCACTTTGTAGTTTGGATGACTAATTGCGCCGTTTGCAAGTACGTTTCGGTCATTCTGTCACATGAAAGTGATTCTACGTAGACTGTGATATTTACTTCTATATGGGATAGTCTGGACTAAAGGATGACACTTAACTGTATCCCTGAATAATACAAGAGTGCCGATAAATCACGCTCTCCACTCGCTGCTACTGCACTTGACAATATGACCGCGGCCCAGCCACCATAACTGTATCATGCCCATATGGGTGTTTTCGTAATTTGTAAAGAGTCAGACAACGTTCTGACTGAGACAGCGTATTTTTAACTGCACTTTTAGAAACTGGAGTTAATAGTGGAAAATGTACATAGGTACGTTGTCCAATAAATCGAATAAAATTCATACATGCAATATGGATTTTATTTGTATAATGATATATGTGAAAATATTTAAATTTAATAATTAAATTTCACAATATGTCTAAACAACATGAAAACCATTGCTTTAAAACTTTGAGAAAAAACCTTTGAATTTAACGAACAGGAACATTGGACGTTATCACAAGACTTAATTTGCTGATGAAACCCTTGCAGATACGATATTAATATGTTAGTTCCAGATTAGCCCTCGATTAAGGTGTATTTGTTTTCTATATGGAGACATCCGTGGTTACAGCTGACTCCCATGTTTTGTTGGCAAATTGAACTTGTATAACTTTTCGGAGCTATGTGTCTTCAGGTTGAAAACAAAAACTGGATGAAAGAATTCGGCTTCAAAAAATATCTAAATTTTTTCTGATTTTATTTTGGTTTCAATAGAGAGAGTAGTGTTGACAATTGACAATATACTGTATTTAATTATTTTGCCATATTAGATCGATGTTAGTCAAAATGTTTAGTAACAATTATTAGTTGACAAACCTACATTTAGAATTCATAACGTAAATATTTTACAATAGACAATATATTTAAATTAAAAAGTAGGAGTGCACTACACTATACGTAACAGGCTTCGCTGGAATTGCATGCAATAGTTCAATAGGTGTGAGACAGGCAGGCAGACATGATACAGAAAATACATTTTACATCCCCCAGCATACAAAAGAGAAATTGTGTCCACCTATTGAATGGACACAATGAATCCTAAAGCAGAGAGTCTCAAGATCATCAAAGTCGTCCATTCGTTCTTGTCATACAGTGTAAAAACATGCTCTGCTGCAGCTCTTCTGAGGTTTATCCTCTCATAATCCTGTCATACTACTAAGATTAAATGTCATAGTAGTTCATAATATCTCTTAATTAGTCTTAAGAATATTTTCTCAACTATTTTGGTTACGACATTGGACTTAATATGGATAGGATAACAGAAACCTACAATATTCTCGTGTGTGATTATACACCCCATAACTCAACTTACAGAAGAGATACAACAATAAAATAAATATGATTGTGAAAAGTAATTTGGACAACTTTGTCTGACAACTTATAATAATGTAGATATTCCAAAACGATTAAGTAATCTACATTGTCAAACGCCTTGAAAAGATCAAGAAATATAGCATCACGTTCAGTAATTGAGTCTAAACTTGAGGAGATATATCGCGTGAAAGATTACAAGTTTGTGTTGTCAGATCGGCCAGGAGCAAATCTGTGGCGGCTGGAAGAGAGATAATTATCAAACGGTTTGAAAAAAGATTTTCTATATTTTTTCTGGAACCAATGAAACAGTAACAGAAATTTGGTAAATTACATAAATCTCTATTCCACTGTAGTAGTAATTTTTAAAATTTAAGTTAAATAAAATATTCAATAGTTTCGTTAATACATCTATGGATTTAATATTTAGGTAGGGGTCTGGTCCATTGGTTGTTATTGTTTTGAGGTTTTAATGGAAAAACTAACATCTTGTTCAGCGACAGAATCCAAGGATGGTTTATTCACACGCATCCTAGAGGGTTCCTCCTGAGCAAGCTGTGTAGTTAGGTCTACTGTATACCGAAGCAAGCTATCGTTAGCAAATCAAATAAAAAACATATTAGCTACTCGTATTTCTTTACTGCTATATAGCTGCATAGAATTAATTACATTACATCAATAATATACTATTATCATATTTTCAATTCCCAATGAATTGCCAAAATTTACTACTATCTGAACTAATAAAATGAGCTGCGTTTTTTTTTATATAATTATTACTACATGCAGCCGTAACTTTTTAATAATGAACTTCAACGTTTAAATATTCTCAGTGTTGTTCCTTATCTAAAATTATGAAAATGTTTGACTAACCTTCCATTTAAAATTTATGTTAACGATGACAAATTTTACAAATAAAACGGGATATTTAGACATTATACATATTTTGAGATATGTTTCATAAAAAAATCAGCCTCAATATTATAAAAAAGTTTGTTAACAATAGTTTGTTTCCAGTCTAGACATTTGTTTGTGTCAGTGCTGACAACTCAAAATAAATCTAAAAACGTTATCGTTACCAAAACAATAATATTCATTTTATTCAATGTAAGCCGATAAGAGAACCGATAACAACCAATATTTCCAAAGCTGAATACAAAGAGTCTTCAATCACCAAAGGATCATTACAATACCCAACAGCTGTATCTGCTATGTTTGTATATCCAGGATTTGATCGGATAGAAACAAAAATTATATTTTAAAGTTAAGTGTAGTTTATTTAACAATAATAATTCTATGTATAATTTATCCCGATTTAACTAATTGCAGTTAGTTTGTGTCTGTTAATTAAAATCCATCACAATTATTACACTACAATCATTTTCTCATTTTGATTTGTATACAGTTTCGCAAAATAACTTATAGTAAATAAATAACAATACTAGATTTTAATATTGTGAAATGTGTTTGTAACTGCCCTCTGTAATGTAAATGTGTGCTCTCTTGCATATTATATATATATATATATATATATATATATATATATATATATATATATATATATATATATATATATATAAAATTCCACTTAGTGAGTCCAGGTGAAGGAGGAAGCGTCACTATTACCTCCTATCTGTTCACAATTAATTGATATGTATTCTATTTAGACCCTTTATATTATAAACAGCTGTTTCTAAATAGATCGAAGTCATTCCCACGGAAATAACAACATCGGATTGGTGCATTATTTTTGTAGAGTATTTCAAATGTCATTTGCAACATATGATATTTCAATGGTCTTTGTGTCTGATAAGGACAGTCTGTGTTCTAGATGTTCGCGAAATTCCTTCAGGACAATTTCAAAATACATAAAACGAAGGCATCATTTCATTCATCAAAAAATATCCAGGCTGACTGTACCGTTTAGAAAAAAAACTCACTTGAAGCTGTGTCTGGTGACAATTTTATAGTCTGGTGACATCCTTTTAAAAATGAACCGCCTTAACAGCAGTTATTGAACATCTGTTATGCATTGTGATCTGTATAAAGACCATAAATGTAATTGATTATTATGTTTTTGTTGCGAGTTGAGTTATTAAATAAACAAATCATGTTTACAGTTTCTTCATTTTGGTATATATTTACAATGTGTACGAACTTCAACATTCTGAAATACAAAATGGTCAAAACTAGCCGTTATGAATTCAACATACCCACAGACTAATCATGAAAATGTAAACTTCAGCTGATGAATAATGAGACGAAAAGCACAAACTGTATGCATGATTGGGGAGAGTAGAGTTCATATTCATTACTATGAATAGATAGGAATAATTCCCTCCTCACAAATAGCATGCAGTTGGTGTACCGTAATTTTAGTTACCCTAATTTTGCGGTTATTTTAGTGCGCAATATGGTAATGATTTGATTAGTATTGTTTCAACGCATAGTTAAGTAAGCAAAACTATTTTGGAAAGATTTGCAATTTATTTGCATATTTTTATATTGTAGATTTGTATTCTATAAATGACCATGAAGTACAGGAGGATTTTATTAATTATTTGATAATGTAAATTTACTACAGGATATAAAATAGCAGGACTATGGGAATGATCCGGGGTGAAAAGTTAGTCTTAGAATTTATAAAGATATGTTACTTAGTAAGTCTTAGCTTCAGAAAGCTAAGTAATAAATCTGATGTAAATTTTTAAAACAGGTTAATTGCATTTTATTAGTCTTCGGCTTTATAATGGCATTCATTTTATTGTAAAACTGAATTAAATAAACCAAATGTGTAAATCTTGTAAGTAATATTAATAATAATACCCGTTAGTCTATAGGTACTGATGTGTAAAAAAGAAAACGAAGAATTGTAATATTTCCCTAACAGCGTGTAAGTGGCTGACATTTAGCAAAGCTTATTACTTGTGGGGCTGGAAAAACTTTATTTCTGTCCTATCTATTGTTTGCGTTCTATTGTTTGTTCTTACGATATCTCTATAACTGATCTATAAACTTGTACATGGAGCTTCATTCCATGGGATTTGGCTGAGCATTAGTGAATATTTTTAAGTGATCGTATATATAAACATGTGGGCAACGAGGAAACAGCAGAATACATAAATTTTGTAAACAAACTCAATACACCTATGAGGGATTTAAACTTAGTATTAATTTTTATTTTTTTTCACAGTTAATACTTTTATATTTATGGCTATCCTCATTGTTAGATCTGGTTTATTTTTGTTATACTTATTGTTATTTATATTGATATTGGTATTGAAAATATATGTATTTGTTCTAAAATTGTTAAATTTTGTAAAAGTGGCTTAGTCGCTGAAAATAAATGAAATGAAATATTAAATTTAACACATGTATCCTACAATCTCACCACATACATAACTATTTAGTGATTTGGTGAGCAGAGTTAAATTATTTAATTACTGACATAAAATCTGATTTAATGAATAGATATGAATGTGGGATATTGCAAAATTGCCGAGAAATAGCCTACTTCATAAATGGACTTTAAATTTGGCATAAAACTTAATCTCTACAAGAAAGAATCTATGATGCCACAATAATGTATCAACTTCATTTATGAATTATTGTTTCTTTATCTGCCTACAGGATATCTCAAGAATAAAATTTTTGAAATTTCATCCAAACTAAGCGAAACCTGTTACGATACGTTCTGATGTACTTATATCATGTATAAACTTACATTTGTTCATATGGCAATGTTCCGAGGATGCAATATCATGCCTTGCAGTACTAGTACTACAATCGATTAGTCATTAATCATTATATTTTCACAATAGTACACACGTGACCGATAGTTTTATTACGCTTCATATCCTGTGAAATATTTTAAACGACAACCTATGACAGCAGTTGAAATACTGGCTCGTAAAGGAGTTGTCGATTGTAATAAAGGTCTGAGAAGGAACTTGAGTATTCCCTGAAGGACACTCTCTACCAAGTTTACCCTTATTATTCCGCCTGGCAGTTCGACAGTTAGTCTACCGCAAAGGAATTTGAATGATTTCCTACGGGAATACAACACCTAAACCCGAATTGGCACTCTCCCCCTACCGCATCTTTGCATTATGTTATGTTTACGAAATGCAACTGGATGGTTAAGGTCAAATTAATTATTCCCTCCCTTTGAAAAAGGGAAACAAACATGACTGTATTTAGTAAAACTATATATTTCTTATTATTAATGAACTATTTGCAGTTTTTTCTTCAATCAAACTTTTTTTAAAAGAAAGAAAAGTCTGAATCGCTGTATGGAGTTATACAATTGCCCAGACAAATTTAAAATAGAACTGAAGTAATAATCGTATACAGTTTAAGTAGCAATAAATGGTATACTTAAACTACAACGTGTTCGTAATTCCGATAGGTCAATTGTAGGTTTCCGGTACCAAAATAATTACTCTTATCCGAAACATTTCATAGTTAGTAAAAACTTCCACGTTTAATAAATAAACAAATAGTACAGGTTCAAATCCTGTATGGGACTCTAGCGTTTTTTATCAGAACTATCGACTTGTACAGAATGGACACTCCCACTTGCGTTTGACTTAATTCTCACACATAAAAGAAGATCGGGCTCTTCACTTCAAAAACATGACGGTAACGAAAACTTCTTCAGCCTTCGTTACCAAGAAATGAGAAAGTAAAACAAATTAATTAAATTATATACTATCTGAAAAATCGGAGAAGTAAAAGAAGTGCTGATCGGTGGCGCAATCTGGAGGCAAAAGCAATACCTAGGCATGTATGCGACCTGATTAGTTGCAACTTTATGACTGCCTGCTATCGTTGATTGTATTAGTTGCTCAGGAGATAAAGAAGTGGCGTGCTGAGATCCAAGAGGTAATTCCAGTTACTTTGGAGGTACAACGCTAGGGCTGCGCTACATCACTTTGATTTTTTCCGTTCAAAACTTTCATACCTGAACTTTTCACTCCACTGAGGGCAGTCCGAATGCTTTTACGTGCCTCAATTTATGGTATTGAATGAGTTATCTCTTGCGTAACTAAACAATCAAAGATAGAAGTAAGTCTTTAAGAAAGTAAGGCCCTTTGGGCGCATACCCCTTGTGATTCTTTTATTTATATTTCGCATAGTAGTTGTTGTCTTTTGGAATCGATTTGTACAAGTTATTAAGAATGTTAATTAATGAAATTAAAAACGATGATATTTTACCCATAATTAAATTCCTTCCTGGCACAGACCTTGGCATTAGGGAGCTTTCAGCAGACAGTTAACTAATTTTCACGATATATTTATTGAACTGAATTCACTTGTTATTTAACTTCGTATGCTGTCCTGTAAACTATGCCAAGACGGTACTATCAAAACCCAGTATAGAAATCAATGTAAACTGTAGTATTATATTCTACGTATACTAGAGGGAAAACGTGATGCGGTAGATAGACTCGCTTTATTGGCTCCAATGTAGTTGGTTTATCTTGATGTAGTGAGATAGCATGCCTTTCGTTTATTACACGGTAGTTTAGACTCCTAACTTACATCATACAGTTTACTTTTACTGCCAGAAATCATCAATGAATTAGGGTCTGTTATTTTATCTTCAACTTTTATATCAACAGAAACACTTTATTTTATCAAGCAGCCCTAAGTCAATTTCCGGTAATTGGAAGGAATTCTCATTCATGAAACCCATCTGATATCGCTGCATCATCAGTATGACTCGAGAAAGTATAAATTCTGTCCGAAAAAATTTATGGACTCTGATGAATTATAGACAATTGACCTCCACCGTCACGCACACTAACACAACCGGGTGTCACAACCGCTTTACCTTCATGTTCCAAGTCACAAACTTGTATCGATTGCAGTACAGGGTATTGTAATAAAACAGTCATCATACTGAACACTTTTATTTTTCATACGTGGCTTGGCTAAACTTCTTTTCTTTTATTGACGTATTTGTAATAGACACTAGTTAATTCCTGTTCAACCTATAATTTGCAATTTTATAGTTTTTATTATAATATACTGGTAAAACCTATGATGACTGTTGAAAATAAGTTGTACTATAACTTGCAGTGTTAAAAATTAATGCAACAGTTTGCACCACTGATAATTAGCGTCTGGTTTACTTTTATTTTTTTATGTAAACAAACTCTGGTTGTTGTGCTATTCGTCTCTAAGGCTCTCTATGTAAATAGAGTGAACACTTCCATTAACTTTTTTGCAATTTTTGATACCAGTTAAAAAGAATTCAATAATTTATTCAAATACATTAGATTTTTATCTAATTCCCTCATTTATGTTTTGAATACGGAACTCTCTCACATATAGCATCAGAAATATTGGTAAGGGCGATCACTTTGGAGATGAATTCTGCTGCGGGTTTGGCGGGAGTGACGGTTGGTGGTTCTTGTGGTTGCCCTTGGGGTAACTGCGTGTAAGTTGAGTGAATGGAGATGAAAGATGATAGGATAAATTAGTAATTTGACAAAATATTTATAGTAATACAGAAGTTGTCGAGTATAATGTATAAACTTTTATTTTGTAAACCACTTAAATTTAGCCTTTTTGACTCAGTGTGTAAATTATTATTATATGTAGTTTTAATTATAAATACCAGATTAGCTTTGTGATAGGAATTATTTTATTTTATTTTTACATTAGTGTTTAGGGAGTAAGGTACAGAGAGAAATTTTGAATCCTAACTTCGCCTCTACATTAAAGACTATATTAGTAAGTAAATCGCGTTACGGATGATTTAAAAATTTTCATGCAGGTTACATATATAATAAAGTTAATTAAATTAAATTTAAATTCATGAAACAGGTCAGTGGAAGTTGGGAACTCAGCCATGCTTTTTACTGTACGATTTAACTAATAATGTTGTGCGTGCGCTTTTGAGGTTCCGTAATTCTTTAGGGGTCCGCTCTCAGAATAGATTATAACTTGCATGGGCATCCAAAATAATTTTTAAGTTGAACATTTGTTATTAAAGATTTAAATTTAGATCTCCATTACTGAAAGCTACTAATACTTGCACATAACAATGAGTATGAGATTTCGGATTTAGGGCAATTTTACTGTTTAATATTTTTGTCACATATCCTTTGAATAATAAAGTTGATTTTATAAATTTAAGGTTCGAAATATTAGTACCAAAGTAATGTAAACAGCGAAATTTTATAGTTCTAGAGGTGCATACAAAGTTGTAGGAAATTATAATGTACAATCATTTGTAAATGCTTCTTAAAAATATAGTTGTCATATTATAATTAGGATAATTATTTTACTTAACTGGTCGGCTGTTTATAATATTATATTGTTTTCACACCTAACCCACCGGCAAACTCGTAATATTTTACAATCTGTATTAAGTGACTTTTATGAGTTTTGCTTATTGTACCCATCATCCACTACCATGATTTTTATAATTGTAAGCCGCACCAAAAATAATACGAGTAGTATGCCTGGTTCTATACAGTTAAAATTTGGAGTTTCCTTTCAAGTAAAGAAGCACTATTTTAATACTCTTTATGACTGAATATTTTATTCAGTATACTGTGCACTCTTTTTATGGAGTTGATTTCCATAAATAACCTGGCCCGTAATTTTATAGTTTATTTAGCGTTGAACGAAGATTTAATTGACATTTTAAATATGAAAAGGTATGAAATTTGTATGATAATTTACATGTAGTTTTTTGGATTTTGAATAAACTAATAAAGCGATATTATGTCAATTATACGACGTGATTAGCAACTACACTATTTATATTACTTAAAACTATATATGTCGAGTAGGAGATTTGACAGAGATCCTCAACGTAAATTTCTAGCTGAATTCTGCTCTATATTATAATCCTAAACTTTTGAACCTACAAGGGCTTTTATAAATTTTCTTTCTACTAAACAGTCCCTGGATTCCATTCACGGCGTCGTGTCGTAGGCCCAAGGTACAATAACACCTACTATCCTTGATCGGCTAGCTTTTAAAATGTTTCAATTTACAAATGCATCACTATAGTATTATGCTATGTCTTTACCTCTTTTAACTTTTTTCTTCTCTAAGACAAGATGGTGAGAACACTCTGATTCCAGCGCTGCCTTCTGGAGTGACAGGATGTTAGGGACCATCTCCAGCCCATGAGGAAGGATAGTGGGCACAATATCTCATTCGTGTCACCTTGTGATAAGGTGAGATCTGCTCTGTTCCAGCCTATTCAGTCAAAGCGAGCAGGAGTGTCAAGCCCTTATGTCCAGGATAGCGACTACCTTTAACACTTAAGAAGCCCTAACAGTCATACTTCATAGTAGACTTGACCTATCTTTCTACTCTTGCTCCTAAATATCTCTAAATTTTCAGTTTCTCCGTATCACATCGGTTATGGTATACCCACTATAGTGTATGCTCAACTGAGAGGTATAAAGCATACTGAAGAGGACTCTCCTGGGGGTAGCTTAACTTAAACCAATGCTACTCTGTAAAATATTCAGGTTAATATTTCCTCTTTAGTTTATACCAATTTTAAGGCTTTAATATAAAACTATGTATACATAGTGTATACACATTGGAATTTCAGTACAACTCTTTATACTTGTATTGCTATTTCTGCAAGGCGAATTGTGCAAAAGTGTACCTTATATGCAAAAGAACATATTTGCACATAAAAATAAATTATATATAACAAATGTTCATTCACACAACTGGCGTTAAGTGTCCGTTGCCAGGGCAGGTGCTGAAGCTATAACAATAATTTTAATATACGAGGCCAGTAAGTGCGGTGGGTACATTTCCCCGCTGTAAGGTGATATACTGGGCCGGGCTTGAGTGCTGCTCGCAACACTTTCACGCTTATTCTACTCTGACCAGATTTAACATAGTTATAAATAGTGTAAGTAATAAATGCTCTGTCAAATAATTAAAACTTTTATGACAACCTTTAATATTACAAAAAAACTGTACGAAACGATCCTTTCTTTTATTTCTATAGCAAAAAATTTTATATATTAGAAAGTAACCGTACATGTAATCACTTGTAATCACTTAAGACACATGAAATTATTTTGACATGATGTAAATAGTTATGATGTAATTAATTTAATTTCGGTGTTAAAAACTTATAGTTTCTTTCATAAATAAATTATTGGGTGAAACTACATGAGAAATTAATATCCAAAATATACAATATATACAATTTAGAAAAAACCAAATTTGAATGTTCAATACAACACCGTTTTTTTGTGGTTTAAATAATATGTTTTGCTTCTTGCATTCTTTGCGTATACAATTGTCCATCTCGAACTCAACTTAACGTGTTTATAGCAGGAATTTCCCGTATAATATATATATATATATATAAAATATATATATATTTATATTATATATATATATATAATATATATATAAAAACACGGCGTTTCTGAAATCCTGGCTATTTAACGACATTGTATTTGAGCCATCTGCTAAGTTTAAATATCATATTGAAAATTTTACTAAATTCTATAGTAAATTATATGCATTGGGATTCTCTACGGGTTAGCATAATCAAACTTGAAGATGCCTATATAGAAAGAAAACTTTATACATATTAGCACGTCTATATACATGGTTAACTTTTTCTGACAGACGTACAGAAATGGAATTGTTTTCAGCCCCCAAGTAATAGGCTTCGCTAACTTTAACTTTATTACAATTTATTATAAAAAAAAATTAAAAAAAAACTGTAATCATATATCAATCAATAAAAAAATATTTAATTTCAGATTGTACTTAAAAATATTAATAACTTTATTAACCTTACATAGTTAGAAAAGTATATTTAATTAAAAATAGAATAAAATCATATAGTAAATAAAAACATCGTGTAGTTTTTCGCATCAGAAATGCCTAAATGAATCTGATACCTGAAAAATTAAGCAATAGTAATATCTACTATACTTACAGTTAATAGGAGTGTTAAAATTAACACACTTTTTAACCAAATTTAATTAATATTTTTTGTTTCTACAAATCTTATTACTTTTTTAATACAGTTTTATAATTAAATTCGTATGAACTTTTATCATTGATGCTTCAATTAGCAATTATTATAAATTAGGTAGCTGAACACGTGAATGGATTACGTATTGTACCACTATAGTATTTGGACGAATATAAAATGTACGCAATAAATAATTCGCTGGACTACCATTAGACAGAGAGATGTGATACAGCCGCAGAGTTGGGGTCAACAAATCAGATTAAAGGAGACCGAGATTTATTGAACAAGAGGACGGTCTGCTTGTATCTGTAATCCTCTTAGAGGGCTTAAACAGCCGCAGCCGCGTGTCATCAGTCCGCTGTATTATTGTGATAAAGTGTGAAAAGTATCGCTGGATCGGATGTTGGGCATCGGTGAAATATTATGAATGGTGTAGCTGTGTTTGGGCGAGGAGATTTGCATTTTTTTAATTTAATGTAAAATGTAATTAAAAAATCACAAGTTCCTGACCCACCTGTTATTATATATTCTAAAGAAATAGAATTATAGGATTGGACAATAAAACCACGTATGAGAATAATAAAAATTAATGTGAGTTATTCTAATAGTATATGGATTGATTATGAATTTAGAAAACACGTCTAGATTATTGTTTGAAATAAGATTATTTACGTGAATACTTCATCTTTTGATATTAAATCAGTAAATAAATTTTGAAACGCCAGCACTAAAATCTTCCAGTTTTATATCAGTTCAAATGATTATATTAAAGAAAGTTTTGTGAAATTTTGATTCGCTTTGTTGCTACTATATAACAGTTATAGCCCATTTCATAGCTCGGTACTTCTGAAAGAAAATAGTGTATTAGAATACGAGTTAAACAAAAAGTTTATTTTTCTCTTATATGTTTAATCCCAAGTTAACCATTCTAGTTTGATAAGAACTACAGCACCTCTCTGTCAACCCAAAAAATCAAAGTTTATATATATATATATATATATGTATAAGTATATATTAAGTAAAATTACAATCACTTTATTAAGTTTATATATATATATATATATATATATATATATATATAAACTTAATAAGATGATTGTAATTTTACTGAATATGCAGTTATTATAACTGGTTCTTCCACTCACATTACAGATCAATGGAAAATATTATAAAAGCTGATGCAAAGTTAAAATCTCAAAATATGTTTTGGCATTTAAGTACCAATAATTCTTTTCAGATGAACGCAATACTTCTTTAACGGCTTTAATATTGCTTGAGAATAGGAATTAGACATGAAAATGTTTCTGTAGTAATATTCATTTATTATATTTGATTAACTTTTGATAAATAAATTGAAAAAGTTGGATAGTAAAGAAAACAGAAAGTTCAACCTTCTGTTACATACGAGAAAGTATAACGTTGAGAGAACTTGTTTGAGGATATTGAATAAGTTGTCAAGTCAGTAAGTGAAGGCGACTGCAGAGGGCAGCCTGTCTGTGAATAAACTGGTCGCAAACCTGGTTTAGCTGAGTTTACCAACTTCTCAGGACAAGGTCCATTCAATAGCTATGGCTTATGAATTACCCTTAACTTTGAATTACGACTGGAGAGGTTCGGCTACATTTGAATCTTTAAGCGTTTTAAAAACTGTGATCTATACTCTAAATAAAAAAGATAGTCGAAGTGCTCAGACAACCTGTCCATTAGAAATATCTCATATTTTGAAAAATATGTGGAATGGAGTATTTTTGTTTATCCATTGTTAGTAATATGCCTAGATTTAGTGTTACTCCTTTGTTATAATTATATTTTCTAATTTATTTATTTATTTCTTCTTCCCATACATTGATTTCCTTCGTCATGAATGGTCTAGGATTTTCAAGAAACATGTCTCCACTTGTATTAACTATATTTATAACATTTAATAATAGCAAATATAAATAATTTAAAATAATAATATAAATCTGTTCTTTCTTCCAAGAATTTGATATGGTCATCGAGAGGATTAAAATATCTTAACCGCCCGCGAGATAACCAGAAGTTTAGTAGAACATTCTCAATGCAAACACACACTGTTTCCACGTTCAGAATGACACTAGGCCATTGGTATTTTATTTTAATAGTCGAAAGCCAAATAGAGCTTTATTAGCATATATCTGGTTTTTCTTCAAATGGCCAGAGGAATGTTAACGTCAGAAAACGTCAACCGAGCTCATTTTTTGAGGGTAGAAATAGGTGAGTTTAAAAACATTAAAAATTTTTAAAGAGAATTTTTAACGAAAATTATTTTTCTAATCTCGATAAACTTACAGTTGATCTTCATAGACATAAATAACATACGTACATACCGACAGCTAATTAATGATACTGAAATTCGCCGATTTAAGGGCTTATGTGAATACAACCTGCTGAATGTAACATAAGTTTACGTGTCTGACAGTTAGTTTTAAGTGGGTTAAGCTAAGAAAAATATGATCTGAGAAAGAATTATCATATCATATTTTAACCCCTTCGATACGCTCGCATTCACACCTCCAGGTAAACTAGCGCGGCTGACTAAACAATTTCTTAGTAGTTGAAAAAGTATTTTTCAATTTGTATGTTACCTTATTTTGATGAAACTCTTTAGAATATTTTCCGTAAACATAGATCTAAAATTATAACCGACATTGTTGAAACCTTTATTCAATTCAACAATGTAACTTTTTTTTTAAAATTTTCAAACAGACAAAATTAATAACACTATACCTTGTATGTCATTATTAATTAATTTAAAATGGAAGTCATATTATTAAGATTGATAGAGTACATTATGGACACCCTGTATACTGCGCATTGACTAAATAACACTCAATAAGTAAAGTAAACAAGGTGACGAGAGTGAGAGTGGTCCAGCTGTTCGCTGTTAATCTATCGCTAATTACCATGACAGCCCATCATTAGCTGACACTGAGCTTCTGACGTCATCCATTATACGGGTGCCACGATCTCATCCTAATGTTACACTTCACTTGTATTATATATGACAACGTACCAAGAAATTAAAGTAGACTAAGTGACGTGGTGACGAGAGTGAGAGTGGTCCAGCTGTTCACTGTTACTGTATCGCTAATTACCATGACAGCCCATCATTAGCCGACACTGAGCCTCTGACGTCACCAATATACGGGTGCCACGATCTCACCTAACGTTACACTTCACTTGTATTATATATGACAACGTACCAAGAATTAAAGTAGACTAAGTGACGTGGTGACGAGAGTGAGAGTGGTCCAGATGTTCGCTGTTACTGTATCGCTAAATACCATCAGAATTCTCCATTAGCCGACACTGAGACCCTGACGTCATCAGCGTTATAACCACTTGCGTGATACATATTATCGAGGTACCAAGAAATGTAAGGTAGGTACCTTTGTTCATTAGCGTAACATCTCAATAAAGTCGTAGTTTTTTAAAACATTTACGAGTAGTAAGAGTAGTGGGTGAAATTTAGTTAATATAGTTATAAAAAATATTCCTTATGATGACATTTAATAACGAAGTAAAACAGGGTTACGTGTGGTAATACCACCCTTGCTTAATATGTACCAAACAATTAATTAATTTTGTTTAACTGCAGATTTTACATTTTAACACTAGAAATTGGTCAGAAACTAGTTTATCGTTTTCATTTTGATCACGTGCAATGAAATTGTTTTTGAGTCTTCTGTTATTGTCTTATTATTTTTATGTATATCGTAATAAATAACCCTTTTATACTTAAAACTAGCAGTTATCCGCGGTTTCGCGCGCAAATTTTTAGCTTTTGCACCTGTATAAGCACGTTTGATTGAGTGAATTATATTTCTGTCACCAATGTTGATTTTTCCTTGTTGCTACGTATCATCAAGAAAATACATCATAAGATTATAATTATTATAGCTATTATAATTTACATAGTTCTTAGTACGTTTTTCATATAGTTAATTTTTATTTGTTTTCTGATCAAGAATATTATCACAGATCAGAGAAGCATAATTCTGTCAAAATAGAATTAAGATGGGTTTTATATAAGCCATTAAATTTATAGTAAAAGATTTTAAATATTTTATTATTGCTGGAATTGGTACATTAGTCAAAAGAACTATCAAGCGAAATTTCGTCTTGTATATTTCTTGTTGACTACTTCAAACAAAGTTTTCGGAGTGAAATTCTAACCATCTTATGTTTTAGGATATTTTCTAAAGTAGATTGGTACTTACGTAAACGCTGAAATATACAAAAGTGTGAGAATTAAGGCTACTCTTTAGACGGTTTATTTACTATAAATGTAAATAATAAAAAAAAATTACACAGAACGGTTGATTACATTTGACAAGATCATTAAATCACTATTACTCAACTTTAGAGGCCAAAATGAGATTTTTGCTACTTTACAGACCAGTAGGGTGTATTTGGAAATAATAATAGGCCTTTATTCGTCTGAAATTTCAGTACAATCGGTTGAGTATTTTACGCGTGAAAATAAAACAAAGACACTTTCGCATTTGTAATATTATTAGGATTAGATGAACTACACAAATGGATTATTAGGTTTTTTATTTTGCATTAGAGTACATTTAATAAGTTTAACAATCTTAATTTAATTTAATTTACTTACGTTTACAGCATATTATTACATTTAGCAGCTGAAATTACTAGTAATTCATAGACACCCTGTACACAAAATCAGTTCACGGCCTTAAGGAATTCACATTTCTACTATTTCTACCCACAGCCTTACAACTAAATATTTTTATATATACGACTTAAGTCGGTGTGTAACATTCAAAATTTACTTACTGCCGAGGCGTTATTTCCAGACAATGTAAAGAATGTGTAGAGCACAGAAGACGAAAGATTGGCAATTCGAATTCAGGTAGTTTATCCCCTCAGGAAAATCATTCAAATGCCTTTGCGGTAGACTAACTGTCGAACTGCCAGGCGGAATAATAAGGGTAAACTTGGTAGAGAGCGATCTCCGGAGATTCGCTTACAGCTTCCGTCTCCACATTTATTCTTTTCGAAAACTCATTTCACACCAACTGCATATTAACTTTCGTCAAATATACTTTGCTACGTTTCGAGAAAGAACACCAGACAAATTGCATTTAAACATGCGTGCAATATATTTAAAACAAGATTTAATGTTTCACTGTGACACACTTGCGTCTATTTTTATAATTAGGCTTTGCTCTCCTATTGTATATGTAAAGCTTTATGAAAAACCAAAAATGTTTCACTCTTTTTTGTGGCCTCATATGTTTAATATGCATATAACAGGTATTATCCTATTTTAATATATTTCGTGTAAATTAATGCACTGAACTATATTTAATAAAATCTTAGAAATCATTAGATTCTATACACTATCATCAAACACGCATTCCAAATCTCAAATTAAATACATTATATTTTAGGCTATTGACAATATTAAATGGATACTTACAAGAGCCAAATCCTATTACTTAAACAATTTTCTGAAAATAAAAATTAATTAATAAACATTCTAGGCCATCTATGCCTCAAGTTGGCAAGCTTATTAAAAGTTAAACCTTGGGACCTTAAGTTTTAGCAATTATCCTTGTGATAATTGTCTGTTGATAGTACCCCTTTAATACCAATAACAGTAGTTTATTCAAAGCTTTTTAGAAATTAATATGCACATAGCTTAAGATGAGTTTCAAAATAGGGAAACAACCAGTTTCTCTCCATGACAATCCTAACAATAAACTGCAGTCACTAAATCTTCATCCTGCGTGATTTCCGAACTGGTCTTCAATCAATATCAATGTATACAACATTTTATTTTATGGGATTGTTTGTTTTTATAGGAATGGCCATACTAGTAAAAATAAAAAATAAATGTCATATATTACGTCATGAGGGTACAGGTAGTAGGCAGTTGTATAGTAATGTTTATACTAACCATTGTTTATTTCTAACCAAATCTGAACATATAATAAAGATTGGATTTTAGACCATAGCAACATACTTATTGTTGCAGTACAATGCTTGAAAGTAACAAACCATTTCAACTTATAAAACTTCGGGACCAAAAGAGTTATTGGAATTCGTTGTAAGTCAATCAATCTATTCATTTATTGCCAAAAACATAATGCCATAGGCATTCGTCAAGAAAATTATAATATCCCAACTTAAAGTATACACTACTGACAGATCAAACACAACAAGACCAAAGTAAGGCATTTCAATCGTATCTATTTCCGTGCGGGCTGCTCTAGTAAATTTGAAATCAATGTTTATCTCCATCAGACACTCAGACTATAATATTGTCATATTTAACTTAAATTGACCTTTATTTATCCTCAAAACGTTTAGGCATTTTAAGTTAAGGCGTCATCTACATGTTTTATAAAATATCCACCTGGGTCATTTCATTATTGCACTTTTTATTGACAGTAATACATTTAACATCAATGCTATTCAAAAGCATTCATATAAGTTGATTAAAGATTTGAAGTTTTTTTAAATAACAAAGTTTTTAGTGCTGCGAATTCCAGCCCTAATGATTATCAGTTTGCAACATTAATGGTTAATAATACGTTTAAATTTCAATATACAACAGGGGCTATAGTAGATAATCCCGTAAAGATTAAGGTGTCATATAAATGTTTTATGTAAAAAGAAGTATGTAGTTATTACAAAGAAATAAAAAAGGTTACTAAGGCTGTTTAGTACCTTTTCAACATTTGTGTTTAGTAGCTTGAGCATGTTTTATTCACAAGTTCCTTCGCAGCCAGCCATTCACCGACAAATAACTTTTCCACTGCCTTGTAATGATCAGAGCTTGCTGTAATGACATAATGTCGCTGCTTGAAGGTTTGTATACCAAATTACAGGGAGGTGTGCACTAATAAAGTAATCTTAGTCTTCAAAACTGATAATAGTTTATTATTATAATCTGTTAGATACTTACATTTTATCTGGGAATAATATCACTGACCAATGTTATTTATTTACATATCCTTTAGAAAGCATAGGATAAAGACAAATTTCTGAACACTTCCTTTTTATTTTTATTTTTTTAAATGTACTATTGCTGACAAATAAAACAGCATAAAAATTGTCAGTTCCTTTAATAACTAAATCTAAATAAGATATCATAAAACTAAAAATCTTAATCAATAAAAAACGTTAGATGCAGTAGTATTCATTTGAATTAAAATTGTTTCATCTTATTCACATTAGTAATCTCTTTGAACCCTGTGGGCAAGTTGTTCAAAGACTTGGCTAAGAATAAAACGTGTGTTTTTCAAAAAGGGATGGCCGATGTTTTGGAATGCCCAAGAAGTTATTTATTTCCCCGGAGGTTATAAGTTGATTGTTTTATAGGAAACAAGTCTTTATACCTAAATACAAATGCCATGCAATCCAGAATTATATACTAGGAAAAGTAAGTAAATTAATTTCTTTAAAAACACTCTTACATGATTGAAATTGGATGAGTCCAAAAATGACACATTGGCCCTCTTTTGAAGAACGTGTAGGTATTTAGTCTTGGAGGATTCATAACCCCAAATGATTAATCCATACTTCAAGTACATATATAAGCAACCGCATTTTTCTGCCAACACGACTTCTCTTCTTCCGAACCAGTCCAACACGACAAGGTAAAACAGACCAATGCTTAGCTTTTTAGACTTTACGGATGTGGTTGTGAAAATGCAAGTTAGAGCCAATTTCAAAACCAAGAAAGTCCGTAAAAGAACTAGAGCTAACGCTGATCTCTCCTATACATTTATTAGATTGGTTTGAAATCAGTGCTTAATTTCTAAAATTTTAGGTGTGGGAACTCTTAAGCGGGAAGCTCAGACCGGTGGGTATGGAATACACCCCAGGAAGGAGGGGGGCCCTCACCCAGGAAAACTTTTAAAAAATTATAACTGTAAACCTTTGTTTTTAGGCCACCCAGACATAATAATACATTCATTTTTATAAAATACCAAGTGATATTTTAATGCTGTTTATTTTCTTTAAGGTGCTTGATTAGGATGTAAGAAAATAAAAACATGAATTTAAATTATTGAGTTTACTCTCTACTCTACTCTACTCCATTAACACCTTGTTGCCTACTTTAAATTTCCCAGAAATATTTGGTTTGATTTCATTGACCATTTTGTTTTGAATCAATGAAGCTCGCCAATATTAATTTTTTTAATGAATGGTAAAATAAAAACAAATTGAGCCTTATTCACAGTTTTATTTATACACATTACAGTAGTAATAATAATACATATTAATATGTAAATGGATGTTTGTTAATATAACAGCTTTTTTTACAAGTTTGCATATTTTACAAAAAAAATTGCATACCTTATGGGTTACAAAACAATATTAATACATTCAAAATAAACCAACTTCTTGGAAAAGGAAAAGGAAGCGTTTAATTACACACAAAATAAATGACACACAGAGTGGAGTAACACGGTTTCATTTTTTTAAATTTAGTGTAGTTTTAAAAGTTAAGGTTGATTATTTTATTTGCTTATTAGTTATTATAACAAATATGTACGGATTTGTAGTATAATATTGTAAGGCAATGCCAAGACTGTTGGTAAACTTAGTTTTAGTTGTTTGTTTAATATTTTAAAGTGAAAACTACAAAAGAAACAAAACAACAATACACAAAACTAACTGTAAGTACAAAAAAGAACTCAGAAACTTGAGTTCAGAACACAACTATAAGTTAGGCATAGGCTAGTTATTTTAATGAAAACTTAATGTTCTGAAATTCTAAAAGATATTTAAAAAACAGATTTAGGAAAAAAGTTCCCACAATGCAATGCTGTCTTCATGGTAAGTTTTCTACCCTCGTTGTTTTGACTTGGTGTCAAGTGCAGAATGGTGTCCCTTCGCCAGCCAGGTTTTAGACGTGTCGCTCGGGATTGTATCTAGCCACAGGAGGTCCTAGGAGCCTGATCCACAATAAATCGCAAACAGTGCTAATGTAGAGTGACGATCTAAGAGGAGACATAATTAGATTCATTGCAGAAAACCCACGTTCACATTCAGCACTAGACACTGCAATACTATTTATGATGGAAATCAGTTTCTTAAACGACGGCGGTTGCTCTAGAATAGTAGGTTTCTCTCCACTTAACATAGGCTTCAGTCCCTGCTTGAAATGTCTGAAGTCTCTAATTATATCCTGAGAGCTGCTAATCTTAAATCTATCGCAGATTCGCTGGATCTCACATTCTCCGTAGGTGATGGATAAGTCTTTTGGCCAATACATGGGGTGGATCACTTTGATGTCATTCATGATTTTGGTGTAGTGTTCAGCCGCATTTGAAGATGATGATAGCAACCTTGAAGTCAAGTTGTTAGCGAGGCTCCGATAGAACTGTTTTTCTGGAATACTGGGTATCTTGGATCTTACACAAAGTTTAACATCTTGAAACATCAAATCGTCAATAGCAATTTTAGCTTCCACTGAACGTCTACCCATGTTTTCAACTCCGTTTTCAAACACTTTGATTAACAGTGTTACATCACTGTGGGCTTGGATAAGGTTGAGGCTTGATTTTTGAAGCTGTAAGGACAAATCCGATAACTCTTCTAGAGCATCGAACATCAATGCCAGGTTGTGTACAAAAGTTGTAGAAGATAATGTACTACAAAGCCCTTTGTAAGTTGAACGTTGCTTCGAGTCCCTTTGTTTGTCTTCAGAGCTTCAATGAAATGATTGTACAAAGCTTTAAAATCTGTCCAAACTGCTTTCACATCACCGCCATTAAGCTGGAGGCTACCCAACGAGTATCTAAAACACACGGCCCGATTTTCAACATTTGCTCCTCTAGTCCTTTAGCAACTTCTGCCAACTCCCTGCTGTTTTTCGGTGAACAAACTAAACATCTTTCTAATTTTATCCATGAATATCTTAAAATGATGATTCCAGCTACTTCTTCTATGGAATCGTGCACGGCAAGCTCTAAACGATGGTTCAAACAATGCCAAATGAACAAGTTGGGGAACGTTTCAGTAAGCTGTATAGCAAGGCCAGATTTCTTGCCTAGTAGCACTGAAGCACCATCACAAGTTAGAGCAATCATATGGTCTTTCATGAATTCAAAGCTTAGACCTAATGCTTGTAAATGGTTTAAAAGTTCTTGTAATATACCAGCTGATGTTGTGCTATTTAGCTCAAAAAGTGTTTTAAGAACACTGTCATAGGGTTTTGCATTCCCTTTAGAACAGTTCTGATATAAACCACCAAAGCATTTTTGTTTGAAACTGAAGTGGCTTCATCCAAAAGCAGGGAAAATTTAGAGTCTGACTTGATTAGGCCATTTATCAAGTCTGATTTCATTTCATCAGAAATATGATGAATTATATTGGAGCAAGCAACATTTGAATGTAGGATTCGCCCCATATCTAAGCCATTCATTATTTGAAAGATCAGTTTCAGTTTCAAACTCAAAAAATGGCCTATTTAGTTTAGCTTGCTTATAAGCCGTGCGGAAAATGCGCTCAGTTACAATCTGCTGCTCTTTATGCATAGAAGCAACAGCTTTTTTTCATTGTATCTTTCTTAGCTTCAATGAGTATTTTTTTTCAGCTAAAGAATGAGCTCGAGACCCACGGTGTAAAGATATCTTTTTCCTAAGAGAGGATTGCTGGTCTTTTTTATTGTTTCCATAAGCGGTAACAGTTCCTAAAACCCACTCTTCGCTAATCTTTAGGCCCTTCGTTTTCTCTGCACCTAGAGTACTCACACTACGACCTACGGCAAACGTTGCAACCTAGTTCTCTGTTCACAATTAACCATGAATTTTTAGATTTAAATTCAACAATTTGTTCTTCAGACCAACAAACTGGCTGTTCACCCCTATTAACAAAATCATTATTTTCATTACTAACCTTAGCTTCGTCTGCATCAGATCCCAAACCCACCAACCTGGATACTATTTTGACCGACAAGGAAGTCGAAGGGGAATGGTAATCGCAATTATCCTCATTGATCCCGATTGCGTCTTCTTTTTTATCTTGATCAACAATTGAAATTGTAGTCAATGCTTCCGAACTGCAGTTCTCATTATTCGCATAACCTTTTTGTTTCTTAGGGTTAGGTTTAAAGAAATCAACAATTTTTCTGGTAGTCATAGTCAATTAGGAAACTATTTAGCTGCCACCAGCACTAATAAGCATAAACACGAACACAATCAACGACCTGCACCTCAAAAAACGACTTAAGCGTGATGGGATGCGATGCAACTTGTAACTTAAACGCGAAACACACCAAGGTCAAGTCAACTAGTCAACACACTTGTGATCACTGGGGCGGTGGCGCGGTGAAGGAATGGAGGGGGAAAGGAAGGGGGTGGGGTGGGTATTGCTTTGTTATTGAGAGGCGCAGCCGCGCATGCGCGAACTAGGATGACTCGCCCGGTCACCTTCCTCCTGCCTGATTCCGTGCAAGACTCATCACAGCACAGCCCACAACTGCTTGTACGGGCGCTTACTATCTGCTTACGAGTCACTCGCAAACAAAGCATAGCATAATATTGATCCTACCTACAATTTTTTTTAACTAAAACTTGTACTCGTAGTTTTAAAAGCGTTTCCCTTGCGTTCCGGCACTCTTGGGAGGTAAGGGAACGCCGTTCCGTTCCCTTGCGTTTCCCACTGAAATTAACCACTGTTTGAAATTATAATAGCTCGTTAAAATAGCAAAATTTTCAAAATAAAATACTTCCTTTTAACTTGACTCCACTGCATCCTGATAATCATGCTAACAAGTAACCTCAAATGTTGAATTCGAATCTTGACATGAAACATGAAATTAATGTTGGCATGAAATCCTTAAACAGGAGTGTTGACCATGAGCCGACTTAAATAACCCCAAATTAATTAGCTTTTATCCGAGACATTAATTAATAAAAAAAAAACTTATTTATCAGAAGGGGGGGGGCTGACTTCAGTTATCAGAAACAAAATTTAGTAACTGAATTACTTTTATCATGTACGTTACTATTGATATTTACATGAAGTGTTTGGTTTAGTAATAAATTATATGCCAAATACTTAAGGAGAGAACTTGCGGAGACTTTTATTCTTCATACTTATACCGGAAACAGTTGTTTAACTCAGCCATATAAAAAGAGTAATCATTGTGACGATTTTGTATCGTACTGTTAAATACTATAATATGTGATTATGTGATGTAGTTATATGACTTTTGTCTAACTAATTTAAATCCTTAGACACTGTATCTGTATACACCTTCCCCGGAAAAAAATACAGAGTTTTTTTCCGATAAAAGATAACGAAGGCAATGGAAATGTAGAGGTGAATTATTAAAAAAAATATTTTATAGAATTTTCCATTGTAAATATGTATTCAAGAGTAAAACTATTAATATCGGTTCATCATTAAAAAATATATCTTATATGAGTATGCACCTTTCTTTAGAGTAAAAAGCATAAAAGGGTACAATTTGAATTAAGTATGGGTATTCACTTTAACGTTGTATAATAAAAAAAGGAAAAATATCGATTAAACTTATCGTGACTATTTCATGTAATTTTGATTTATGTCTTGTCTATGTACAGGTAAAACTATTATCGCACTAATAAAAAAAGATTTTTTATTAAAAGTAAGGTAGGCTAAGCATTGTTCAAATAATTTGTACTAGCTTATTACAGTTTTATTCTAATTAACTTTGTTGTATTCGTATAAGTCATATATGGCCAGAATTTTATATGATATTTATAACCTAAAACAATAGATGTATAAACTCTAATTTTACATCTCTTTGGCGTCAGGGAGCGTGTTAAAGTATATGAGCCGTGACTTTGCCTTCGCTGCTGTATATAAGGTAGTAATACAGTTCAGCCACTGCAGGCCTATTTTTCTGTCCATGGTGGAATGTTATTCTGGTATAAACCATTACAAGAGTTCAATGTACGAGTAATTGTCACATAGTAAAACTAATCATTAATAATAAAATTTTGTAATTATTAATGGAATGTATTTTATCTAATACTATATTATTTTCGAAAATTGAACGGTTTATAAATATAAAAAATATAAAACTAAAATAGTGGTCACCTGAGAAAAAACTAAACCGTTCATATTTATTATTATTTATTAAAAACTCATAAATGTTTATAATGTATTCGTACATACTGCTAAACCCAAAATTGTAATGTGGTATTAATGAAAAAAGAATAATGACAACAATAAAAATCATTAAAACGTTTGAAAAATGTTTAATTATTTAAATTTATTTGAATATTATCAATCGGCGTTTACCTATTAAATATGAAGGAACATAAGTTTGAAAAATAACTATTTTTATGTATTTCGTCGTCGCTATAAGTATCTAATAAAAATATCACAAATGGCC
Source organism: Homalodisca vitripennis (assembly GCF_021130785.1). Classification (NCBI taxonomy): domain Eukaryota; kingdom Metazoa; phylum Arthropoda; class Insecta; order Hemiptera; family Cicadellidae; genus Homalodisca; species Homalodisca vitripennis. The sequence continues at coordinate 44,817,532 of NC_060211.1, read as the reverse complement.
TGATTTTTCAAACGTAGCATAACTTTTCTATATTTGTAAAATCTTAAACTTATTATGTAATTACATTCTTTGTGTGTGTGTGTGTGTGTGTGTGTGTGTGTGTGTGTGTGTGTGTGTGTGTATTGGTTTCATTTTATAAAACATATAGTTTTACATATTCTTTTGCCAAAAACGTATCTAACTTTTCCTTCATTATGAAGATGAACATATTGATTTGTACATAAATTTTCCATAAATTTATTTCATGTGATTCTTAAGGTACTTATTATGAATTTAAATTTATTTTAATAAAAAGATAATTCTCATAATCTCCTCTAAGTTACTCTGCTTTGCATTTAGAAAAAATGTAACTTAAATTGTGGTTTTTATATTTAACATACTATTAGGATGTTTGACATTTTTTGCACTCCAGCCACTCTTAAAGAACTGGGCTGTACTGGCGGCGATCTTGATTTCCTCATCAATATTAAACCCTCAAAACTTATCATTTCTTTTCAGTCATAGAGTTTGGCGAGATAGACATCGGTAAGATGTCTAGTTTTAAAAGTACTTTTAATAGGCATCCAATCGTCTTTTAGTATTTTTGGTATTTTTATAGGCTATTTTTAAGAAAATCTCATACAATTTAGTATTTTAATGTTCAAATACGAGTATAAATTCTTATAAGAAAGGCTTACAGTAGTTATATGCGTATCATTCACGTCGGCATGTATAAAATGAGAGATCTCATTTTAATTCCATAACCAGTAAATAATGAATTACGCTAACTAAGTTTTATATATTTCAAGAATTTACCGTTAGGTTTGCTATCTCAAAACTCTGCTTTGGAAAGGTTGACATAAATATGGTACAAAGCTAATATCTTAGTAATTTTCATCTATAAATTATAGTAAAAAATTAAAATTCTTTTTTAATACAGCCTGTTCTAAGGGTGGTGTAGTTTATTTTTGGTTGGAATGATAACAATTTTTCAAACCTCATAAAATACTACTTTGAGAAAAAACGACATTATCCTACAAGAAAATGCTAGAAATTAGAAGCAGAATGTTTGAAAATCTTTTAATTAGCCAAAAAGTTCAAGTATGGGATATAAAACTTTTATTACAGTACATACAAGATTAATTTAGGGAAGACATTTTTATATCTAATATAAAGAAGTTTTGGCACGAAAGGATCATTAAAAAACACGATATTTTCTTGAACTATATTTAATTTAAAATATAAAATTTCAGTCATAAATAAATAATAAATTTATAATTTTTATTTTCAACCTTATTTATTTTGGCCGCAATACAAATTTACATTAAGTTATGTTTCTGAAACGTCCAAAATATGGCAAAAAGCGGCTACTTTTTCAAGACCAAACATGAAATAGCATTAAATAAAAGGAAAGTACTTGCGATAAATCAGTATCCAAGGGTAATAAGGGGAATCTTACTTATAATCAAGAACGAAAATAACAAACATGCACGAATTTTTCAAAAAAAGTCAACAACCACAGATAAAAAAATTATATTAATCATGATTGTCGGTGGAGTGTTACGCTTGAGCCAATCAGAAGACAGCTTCACTCCTTCAACTCGCTTATACAGACGAATGCTTATTATATGTGTTTTCAGTTTAATATATGATTGAGGGATAGCTCTCCACTGCGAGGCCGAAATATCTCACGAAGTTTTCTTGTGAAAGAATGTTTCTACGAAGTAAGAGTTTGATGTTAGTTATGACACTGGCTAAGAACTAAGGTGTTAGGGGTTTTAATTTTAGCAAGGAGGGATAAAGCCCAATCAACATATTCATACTAATTACTTGTGTATTACTCATCAATACAATAACACTGAAAAACTTCTGGTGATCCTTTTTTTATGACCTGGAACTATGGCTGAAGATGTTTATAACTATTTAGTTTTCATTCACAAACTTTAAGCGGGGACTCACGTAGACTATAATTCTTATGTCTGGACTAAAAGTTGGGACCTATGGAGATTAATCAGCTGTAGAAAGATTAGTTTGTTTACATTAAATCGACTTGAACTCTAAATAAACTATCTTCTGAAAAATATACTAACCAGTATATAGAAGGGTTTATTAGTCCCTCTACTCAATATTGACAACAAGGCTCTAATTAACAACACTATGCAGTCTTAAACGTTGAAAGGTTCTTCAACTATTCTTGGCCCTGGACATCTTTGGAGTCAATTTTAATCAATAATTTACCTACCTGGAATGACCTGATTCGATATTACAGTTTTTAGGCCCTTTAGTATTCTAGGAACTGTATTCTAAACGATATTTTTCAGCTCTCACAGAAAATATCCTGAAAATTATACCTGAAGATCTTACGACTAGTTACCCGTGTAACGAGGTAAGTGGAGAATTAGTAGTTACAATATCTTGCTCCTCACTCTATTCCTTCACTACCAAAGCTCCCAGAACAATGCTGGTGAACATTGATCGTACTAAATGTTTTGTTTTCTAGTCTCTGAACGAGTTAAGAAGAGTGGCACAGATTATTATTGTCAGGTTTTGATAAGATCCTTCCAAAATTGAGCCCAAACTTATCGCTTGATCAGTTCTTCATTCTTGGTCTTCGACACTACTGGCCTCAGATCTTGTTTTAGTAATCAACTCATAAAATTACTATCAATTTTTAAAATGATTTCATTGCAAAAAGTTTTCTCAATGTTCTCCTCAATTCTTTCCCCGACCTAGGACTCTGACCTCTTATTTCCAAATGTTTGTAAATAATAGCAATAGTAGTTATTTCAGCTAGCATTATCTTGTTCTTCATTCATTACTTTTTTACTTTTCCAATGCCTTTATATATCACACTATGGTTTTATGGTTTCTTTTAGTAAGGCAAGAGCATATTTATATAAAAATTTTATTTCCCACGGTAATAAACCATTTATGTATAATCCTTTAGTTAACTCCTAGATCTCGGACTTCCAGTGACCCCTTAAAATCATTAAACACAACAAAAATAAAGTTTTCTTTTAAAGAATAAACAGCAATAGAAAAAACTGTTTTGAAATGAACTTTTAAAAAGTTGCGCGATAAAACGCAGATAATAACACATTACTATTTTGTACATTTTAACACCCTGTAATTTTCATTAGGATGAACCTTTTGAGGTCCGGTTTGCGGCATTGTATTCTACTTACAGAGACCTTTAATTTGATGTGCATATCAACCTATGCTTACATTTAAGAATCTCGGCTTACTCCTCGTGGACCGTCCCCCATTGGAGGTGGAGAGTCAATGAACCCATGAAAAAACAAGATATTTAGGTCTAACGAATATGTACGGGAGTTTAAACCTCCTAACTTATACGGTTTAAAAAAAAAATAGGGGGGGAAGGGACTCACCCTGTATAGTTCACAACGGATAAGTTTTTTTAAATTTATAGTTTTGATTATTTTGGAACAATCTAGACCATGAAATATTTTAAAAACCATGTATATCATACATTATAAATTTAAAAACCAAAATAGGTTTACTAATTTTGTCACTATATAGCATGTTCAAATTACATTTAGTTTCTTACAGTAATTAAACTGTATTATGACATTGAATAAACTGTGATCAGTTTGATACTCAGTAATTGATTTAAAAAAAGGTTTTTTCCCACATAAATCAAGTTGGAAAATATCATTTTATAAATTTTCATTTAATAGATAAGGAAATTATGAGAAGAAGGGATGAGCTTGAATTAATAGTGTTTTTATTCGGTAACCACGTATTCTTTATCAAAAATTACTGTATAAATATATCGCATATGAAATGAAGTTAGTATTAACTTCCTACTAAAACCTTTTTACATAATAACGTGTACATTTTCTATAATTTTACCTTTTGTAAAACTCATATAAATAACAGCTGGTTGATTCTATATTGTCATTCAACCAGGTTCCATGTGTTGCCTAATACGACTCAATTCGATATCAAAAAATGGACAGAATATTTATTTTCTTACATTTTAGTAAAAAAGGAAAATTATGTCGGTTCAAAAACTGTATGGCTGACAATTGTACACACTTTACGGTAGATTGTGGTATTGGTAAGTTTGGGACTGACGCTCCTTTACTGTGTTATATTTATACGTTGTTTATAAAAATGAATGAATAATCCATTGTCAATATATGTTGACAATCTTCAAAGATGTAAGACTTGTTTTGTGAAGTTGTCTTCTCGCTAATATCAAAATGTGTTAAAATAGCTTATCTTTTATTCACTCATTCGTTAAAATGGAATTATCTTTTTAGAGAGTCTGTGCAGAATCAACATTGTTTAGAGTATTATATTATTTTTGTAGGAAAACTACACAGAAATAGAGGAAAATCTGTATTTAAATATGATTTCTAGAATATTAAATTTGTTTATATGTATTAACAATACGTAACTTACTTTAAAACAAAGGCTTCAGAAATACATATTAGTTTGGGGAGATTAATATTTCACTATCTAGATATACCTTTAACATGGAAAGAATACCTGAACACTATTCGTTAATTTTATTACAATAGATGTGTATTCAATTCAACATTGAGCTGAAATTTCTAAATAAAAAATGTACTTTGAATGATATTAAATGTAATAATATTTGTATTTATGTTAGTTGCCTAATTCAACAAGTGTGTGGAAATAAACACTTATACACTCTGAGTTAAAATTAGTCATTGTATGATAATGAGCAATTGTATTTGTTATTGAGCTGAAGATATGTATCCAATAATAAAAAGTATATATCACGAGCCGTTAGAAGTTATTTGTTATTTCACTGTACAATAGATATTATCATTTCCCTTCATAGTATCAGTAGATACTAAAGAAATACTAAGGAAATGAAAATACTACAGAGCGCAATAAAATAACTAATTATTCATCACCACTATCACCATCTATAAAACTATGTCACATTGCAAATAAAAAGAGGAGAAATGAACCAACCATATCAACAGATGTGTTTGTTTTTACAATAATATTAGGGTTATCCACACAGTTACAACATTAAAGGAAACGTATGTAACAT